>NC_056729.1:493166944-493466944 GCF_019279795.1 Protopterus annectens | reverse complement strand
CATCAAGGTAGGCCAATTTTGGCTGATCCCCCTATCTTGCCTTAACCAGATGTGGCACTGGGTCCCAGCACATCTGGGACCCAGACTGGTGGTGCCCCCTCTGCTGCCCCTGCACTACCTGCTGTGTTGGGTAGTACACCCCAGGGGATGGGGCCCAGTCCCCCTCTGGGAGTAGTGGCAGAGGGAGAGTGATCATCTGTGATGGGCTGCCAGTCCTGATGCACAGGATAGTCCACCTTGGCTATGACCAATGCCTGCACTGGATTGAGGGCATGTTGGCCGACCTGGTGGGGCAGCATTGTCCTGGTGCCCAGCATCAAACACAGCCAACCTCAGGGCAGTGAAGGAGCAGTGCTAATGGCCCCATGGGTGGGGATGTGAGTCATGCTGTCTGGAGACACATGGGACTCGGATTCCACAACACTCTCTCAAGTCAAAGGTGTTCACCCTCCTTATGTGCCACACATCACCCCAGTCTGCTGTTTTGTCTGTTTGCAAATACATCCTCACCTACCCAACTTACCTCCTCCACACATACCTATGTCCCTTCCCCATAATTCCACTCTCACCTTAAAAAAAAAAAAAGGGCTCATGTCCCAAAAAAAATATCGCCCCATACAGAGCTCTCCATTTCACATGTATCCACTGGACACACGTAATTCGGTCCAATTGGCTTGACAGTGCAATTGTGTTGTTCTCACCCCTCTCTATAGGGTTTGAGAATCCAAATTCATGTACAAATCTGTCAAAGTGCACAGTTGTTGCTTTACAAGAAATAGATAGCCATGGTTCTTTCCTACACCCTTCCTGCACATCCCACACTGCCTTTCAATATATTTCCCCCTGCTTGCCCCCATTAAACCACTTTCCTATCACCCTCTTTTTTTTTTTATTTATATTTTTTAAATCAGAGCTGTACGGTACGCTGCTTCATGCAGCTTCACTTAGCTCAGCTAAATATAGCTATAACGAGTATATGCTTTTCTAACATTGTAAATCACATGTACAAAATAAACATCTCTCCCATGATTTGAACCCATGCCAATCACACCTACAGCACACTGCATTAACCTGCCACCCCACACAACTCTTAATTAAAACAAGTGGTTTAAACAAAATATAGTAATTGCCAATTACAGTCATTGGGCATGTTTCAGTGAGCTGCTCGCTGCACCACACCATGCAAACTGGAATAAAAAGTAATGGAAAAAATGGGAGTGTACCTTGGATTCTGGTGCAATAGTACACCACTAGACAGCCAAAGATATGATAATGTATACAACTGTGGCCTGTGATAGGAGGTAAATATGCACTTTTATTAGCAACATGTGGAAAGTCACCTACTAAGGCATTCATAGGTTCATAGGTTCATAGATTTGTACTAGGCTAACTACCCTTGTGGGCCATTTTAAGCCTAGCCAGTTACCCCATGTGAGAATCAAACCCTGCACCTTGTGTCATAAGGTAAACACCTTAACCATTATGCCAACCTCCCACCCATGGCAAAATACATGTTTAACTGGGACTCTGGTGCAGAATGCATCCATATAAAGCCATGTACATACTGATGGATGGAGACAATGTTTGCCACAGACTGTATGTGGGCACATATATCTTGCAAGTACATGTGCTATAGCAGTGACTCAGTAGCTCAGTCTGTTAAATGATGTGTATGCAGTACATTTTGCCACACAGAGTCCTGGTTTCAAATCCAGTGTTGTGCTGCATTTCAATTACATTATTATGAAGATGGCAATTAATGCATCACTAATACACTCTTTATCTACACAAAGCATTGCAAATTTAATAACTGCTTGTCAGTGCATGAAGTCACAGGCCTGCAGGTAGGGACACACTTCACATATCTGTATAGAAGTAAAATCTGTCGCCTAGTACTTTGTTATTGACACAGTTGCCTAACATACTTACCTTAAACATATGCCTTAATTGGAGTGTAAAGGGTACCCTAACCCTGGCTCTGCCTCTACAACATGGCTGACACTGCTGACATAGAAACACCTAGAGCTTGCTGTCCTCCAAAGTGTTCACACTCTCTGCCTATAGCTACTGCCTGCAGTAGTAGCTGCAGCCTGTGGTGCACACAGCTCTGTGTAATGGTTTCTGCTACAGACCTACCCTCTGTGACAGTGTAGTCTCCTGATCCCAGTAGTTTCCATCTCAACAGTTAAGAAAGGGGGCCAGGTCTACATGAAGGCCTTATATATTACACAGTGGTTGCATGTCATTGGCTAATTATAGTGTGATTCAGCTGTTTTGGCTGCAATTAGAATTCCAGAACCACAGATTGGTTTAGAGATAATCACCTGCTGATGGGGAGCATGTTTCAAAGGCAGGCAGCTGGCTATGGGGAACCATTATGTACGAGACCTTACTCACAAAGAGCACATCTTTGTAAAACTTTACCAGACACACAGTTTAATGGAAGAGTACTGCACTCTAGCAGGTAAGTAAGTGTTTCTGTGTATAACAGGATTCAGATGGGAGGATAGATTTATGGGGAGTAGAGATTACAGCAGTAAGCCAGATATAGACCTGTGGTAATGACATATCAGTGATACCCTGCTGACTTACACCTACAGGGGATGTACAATACTTCAAGGTTGGATTGTATTTTGTCATTGTGGCACACTGCTTTTGTTGGACTCTCCATTCATAGTGGTTGTAATAGCATACTACTATTTGTCTGGCACTGGTCTTATGGCATATTATTGGGTGGTTGACCTTAGTGGACACACTGCTGTAGACTGGAGTGTTGGGTGTATAATTATACAGCAGAATTTCTCATGGACACAGGAAAATACCTCACTATCGATACTATCTTGGTTTGAGCCACACATATTGTAGTTGTCATACTGTGGGGTATGACGTGTGAGCAAGCAGTGGATAGTGCTGACCATTTTGCCCTTGCTGCATCTGTACCTAGTGGATGTCCATGTATCTGATTCGGTAAAGTGTCCCCTTGTGTTCTCTTTCAGGAATTATGTACCACAAAGACACCCACCCTTCTTGGATGCAGAGAATGAAATAATCTTGCAAGGACTTAGGGAACATCATGACATCCTGCTATCCAGGGGGAGACATAATCGGAAACAGTGGGCCACATTGTGGCCAGACCTTGTCCATGACATTAGTGCCACAGCCCAGCAGGGCAGGACATATGAACAGGTTCGACACCGGTCAACCGATATGATTAATGCTGCATATTGACAGGCAGCAGATATAGCAAGGGATCATGCTGTCACTGGTGGAGGGCCTGCAGCAGAACAACTCTCGGCCACTGAGGAATTCCTGGCATACCTAGACACACACGACAGCTCCCAGACATCCATTACACTGTATATTGTAGAAGTGGGTGCTACAGTTTCCACAACTGAGGAGCATGCAGGTAAGCTTACTGTGATCAGCATTGTACCACTGTAGCAGTCAGTGTGACAGGCTGTATATATTTTTATGTGATGGTCAAGTTTTTGTTCCTTGGGGGGGGGTAACCTCAGGTATACATTCATACACAGACTGGGACCAATACCACAAGTAACACAGTAGCTACTGTAAATGCGAGATATATGGCTGTATTACCTTGCTGTGCTGCAACATGCAGTCGTACTGACATTATCCCTCCCTCAATTTTTAACAGGTCCATCAGGTATCGGCCAAGGCCATGGTCCTGGCCCTGGTAAGTATGACACTTGTTTTATTAAGTAACAATTATAGTCTAGTATGGTTAAGGGCCAGAATAATGCCCTACGTACAAGTAGTTATGTGTGTAAATGCACAGGATGTTATTAAATGCTAGTCTGGATGAGGTACCTAAGGTTTTGAGGAGGGGTAGTCACAGGAGTGTACTGCAGCAAACAGATACACTTTGGCAGTTACAGGTAAGAGCAGATAAGGCTCCTGGTTTAAATGAGGCAAGGAATCTAAAATTCCTTTTAAAATAGACAGATTGGAGGCAAATTAATTAGGCAGTGAAATGTGTATTTCCATATAATTTTGAAGAGAGTTGTACTGGGTTTTATGTGTTGTTTTTCAGCTATAGTGTCATACTGAGTAATTAAAAGGTAAATATTACTGGTCATGTGTGACTTGATTTACTGCAAGTGATGCTTATATAGGTCCTGAGTTGGATTTGAATTGTGTTCTGAGGTAGTGCTTTGTGGAGGAAGGAGAAGGAGGATGTTTGACTGCTAATCCAGTTGTGGGTTTTTGTTGTTATGAGTCTTGGATGCTTTTCATACACAATAGTTCAGGCATTAATGTATTGTTTCTTCATTCTTATTGCAAGTGACCATGGGGTTTGGAGTCTGTCCCCTACACAACCTGATGTTAGTGTCTCCTTGGACACTGATAATGGTGGTGGCCACAGTGGGGAACAGGTGGGGGTGCTGGGGGCTGAATCTGTCCCAGAGGAAGACATCACTCTTCTACCCCCTTTGTCCCCGCACACAGTCTGTCTGCCCACACATAGCCCATCCCTGAAGGCCACAGATATTAGACAGTCAGAGGGTGGAGACATTGAACAGGAAAGTGTGGCAACTATGGCTCCAGTGAGTGTAGACACTGGCCATAGCCAGACAGCTGGCGAGGTCGCACACAGGTAGATTGACAGGGGTGCTTGTAGGAGGCCTGCTGTCTGCCCACCACCTGTTGCAGGTGTCACTTCACGGGTCACCTGGAGCATGTTTTGGGCCATCATGGAGGCACAGGCATGTTCTGAATGGAACACCAGGTGTATATTTAGGGTTATAGATGCCGCACAGTCTGACATCTGTGACAGCCTCCACCACAATGGGGATACCCTGGATCAGTTGACTGATGCTGTGGACAGATGGAGGGCTGAGACAGTATCTGTCTTGGGCTGCACATTGTCTGTGCTGGAACATGTGGTTGGAGTTGACCATCGGACCCATGGACATAGGTCAGCAACACCATCTGCTGAGAGTCCACATGGCTGTGTACACTCACTGTCCCATAGTGGCAGTACATCCAGCACTACAGAGGGGACTGTGCTGTCCACACTACAACATGGCAGGACATGGGCTCATGGTCCTGGGTGGTCCCATGGAGGACACAGTCCCAGCAAACAGCAGTCACTGTCAGGTGGTAGCATCACTTCTAACCTTGGGCATGGAGGTGCTAGTGCAACTCCTGACAGAGCCAGTTCCTGTGTTCAGGGCTGCAGATGGTGAACTGTCAGCTCTGCCATGTACAGTCCAAAGCTGTCCAACATACATACATACATGTAGGGCTAACACTGAGCTTGACTGTGTACATGCACACACTCATACACCACTGTCAAATGCAGGTCACCTACAGACACACATAGCACCTCTCCATGGTCCATCTTACATGCTTCCCCCTGACTCGCACACATGCTGTCTACCATGTGGGCCAGCCTAGGCCTCCTGCTTTCCCACACAACACCCTGTGCAAGTGATGATGCCTGTGACACATCCCTGTCATCCTTCACATCGATGCAGGGAAATGAAGGTATGTGTCTGATGCACAGGGTGACTATATTACTTAACATGTAGTTGCGTAATGCAGTGTTGGTTCACCATGCCACTTGTAGTGGTTAATGATAGATACTGTATGCTGGCATTTGTCACAGGTGCACCACATACATTTGTGTACTGTATTTGGTCCCAATGTTGTGTGTTGTTGAATTGGCTGTATAGTTACACAATGACAGGTGTGTTAAGGGCTTGTTTATGTTTCTATTACATTAGTCTGTTGGGGTGACCTATGGATATACAGTGGAAATAATGCACCACAGGATGGCATGTCAGCACAGCGGACATATATCAGCAAGGTACAGTACTATAACTGCATGGCTCCATAGATTCATATGTGTGTAACAGGCTAACAAGAACAATGTTGGCATTCAGCATACTCATGCATCCCTAATCTGTGAGAAGGTCTGCTACCCTTCATAAATGCCACCCAAGTTTTCATGGAGATGACGTATCTACATACAGTGGATATAAAAAGTTTACAAACCCCTGTTAAAATTCCAGGTTTTTGGGATATAAAAAATGAGACCACAATAAATCATTTAAAAAATTTTCCACCTTTAATGTGACCTATAACTTGTACAATTCAATTGAAAAACAAACAACTCTATTAGGGGAAAAATATAAAAAAATAAAAAACGTACAATAAGATGGTTGCATAAGTGTGCACACCCTTAAACTAATAATTTGTTGAAGAACCTTTTGATTTAATCACAGCATTCAGTCTTCTTGGGTACACACCTGCCATCAATTAAAGAGACTCTGATTAACCCTAAATAAAGTTCAGCTGTCCTAGTAGGGTTTTCCTGACATTTACTCAGTTGCCTGCTACAGCAAAAGGCATGGTTCACAGAGGGCTTAGAAAGCATCAAAGGGATCTCATTGATGAAAGGTATCAGTCAGGAGAAGGGTACAAAAAATGTCTACAACATTGGATATACCGTGGAACACAGTGAAGACAGTCATCAAAAAGTGGAGAAAATATGGGATAACAGTGATGTTGCAAAGAACCGGATGTCCCTCCAAAATTGATGAAAAAAACAAAACAAATACTGGTCAGGGAGGCTGCCAAATCTACAGCAACACTGAAGGAGCTGCAGGAATTTCTGACAAGTACTGGTTGTGTACTACATGTGACAACAATCTCCAGTATTTCCATATGTCTGGGGTATGGGCAAGAGTTGCAAGATGGAAGCCTTTTCTTACACAGAAAAAACATACAAGCCCAGCTAAAATTTGCAAAATACACCAAGTCTCTCAACAGCATGTGGGAAAATGTGTTATGGTCTGATGAGACCAAGGTTGAACTTTTTGGCCACAATTCCAAAAGGTACGTTTGGCGTAAAAACAACACTTCATATCACCAAAAGAACACCATCCCCACGGTGAAGAATGGTGGTTGAAGTATCATGCTTTGGGGTTGCTTTTCTTCAGTTGGAACTGCGGCTTTAGTCACGGTGGAGGGAATTATGAACAGTTCCAAATACTAGTCCCTTTTGGCCCAAAACCTTCAGGCGTCTGCTAGAAAGCTGAAGATGAACAGAAATTTCACCTTTCAACATGACAATGACCCCAAGCATACATCCAAATCAACAAAAGTATGACTTCACCAGAAGAAAATTAAAGTTTTGGAATGGCTCAGCCAGAGCCCAGACCTAAATCAAATAGAAAATCTGTGAGGTGACCTGAAGAGGGTACTTTTTTTATTTTTTATATTTTTCCCTTAATGGATTTGTTTGTTTGTTTTTCAGTTGAATTGTACAAGTTATAGGTCACATTAAAGGTGGGAAAAGTTTTGAAATGATTTATTGTGGTCTCATTTTTTATATCACAAAAAACTGACATTTTAATAGGGGTGTGCAAACTTTTTATAGCCACTGTATATCCTGGTCCAGTACCAACAGTTGTCCAGCAACAGTTATGATTGTTGTGTTCTGCATCCCAATGTGTAACCTGCACATGATGTGTGTCACAGTAGATGTGTGCTTGACATGCATGGGGGGGCGGGGCTGTTTCATGTAGGGTGTACTGCCTATGTTACATACCTATCTCGCCAGCATGTACCATGCATACCATACTGATGTTTGTGTGCAGCACAGGTGACACATGTGATAGTCCTTTATGGGTACACTGGAGTTATACAGTGGGAACTGACACCTCCCTGTATGGAGCCATACACATCCCCTCCAAAGCATTCCAGAGATAGACTACACATGTACGTTCCTGACATGGGCTCTATTGGACATGTACTCAATAATGTGTAGTGGTGTAGCTTGTAACCTGTGTGGCTGCTACAGTCATACAATATGCCTGTGTAGTGACATGGCAAGGGTGCCATTGTACACAATGATAGCTGTGATGACTGCCACATTCAGTATACCAGTGCCAGTCTGGGATGTACGTTCCAAACCTGTCAGTACTGGTTGTACAACAGTGTATGCATTCACATCTTTCTGAGCAGTGACAGTCGAAGGCTACAGTACTCTCTGTGTTCAATCCATATGTCCCATGGTTCCATAACATGTTGTAAAATGTTCTAACAGGCGCACACAAACACATGGCTACATTGAAGCTAGCACCACTTCCAATCAATGCATACAGGACATGCCAAGGCACACAAGTTGTGCAGGTTGGCTGTATGTAGGTGTGCACACTTACCTATGTAATGGTACATACTACAGATCACAGTATGTGTTGCATGCAACACACCTCATGTCTGCTAGTACTATCATTATAGGACATATTATGTTTGATGACATATGCAGGCCATGTTGTGGTTAGTCCTTTGGGGGACCACATCACACACTACAAATAAAACACTGCAAAACCCTACATATGCCTAGGCTACCAAGGTTATGTCATATGGATATATACATATGCACCACATGGGCTGGAGTGAGATTAGAACCCCTACCTATCTTATACACTATAGATCACAGTACTTATTGCATGCAGCACATGTTAAGTCTGTTGTATGTGTGTTTGTAGGCACAGTACTTGTGCATTACACAAACTAGGCTTGTATTGACAGGCATCTGTGGCCTGCAGTGTGATATTTCTTCATACTGTTATCTGCATTTAGTATTCTAGTAGTGGGATAACTGTAATTATCCTAGCTATGTGTGTACAATTACCAATATGGCCATATGGCTGCTTGTAGCTACACAGGCATACCTGTGGGCAGGGACAGGTTGCCCTGTCCATACATGTGTTGACAACATTATACATTACAGCACTTGCTTGCATGGGTCTGTCTATGTGGTGAAATCCAGCAGGCACAGGGGTCGATGGGTAAGTGGAATTTGTATGGTTGCACCCTTAGCTTGGATCCTTTGAGCACCAGTATGGCTGTGTGACAGTGGAGATTTACTCACCATTATTAGGGTATGTTGGACAATACAGACATCCACACACATATTTCTTTATATAACAGGGATGTATATATAACTGTAGCTGTATGTGTGTATGATATGTTTATGTGTCAGGTAGATATAAGGGGGGTGTATGTATCATTTTAATATATATAACTATATATATATATATATATATATATATATATATATATATATAAAACTATATATATATATATATATATATATATATATATATATATATATATATATAAATATATATATATATATAACTATATATATATATATATATATATATATATATATATATATATATATATATATATATATATATATATATATATCAGTACATATGTGTTTGGCAGTACATTACAATAGCTATACTATCCATGTAAAAGAGAGATAGTGACAGATGGGTATGTATACTTATATCGGTCTGTACAGACATTTATACATAACAGGTCATTTTGATGAAGTGGCAACAGGATTGCGCTTATTTTACATAAGTGTATGGGCATGCCCAGTGGGACTGTCAGTACTAATAAGGTGACTCCAATCCATCCCTACCTCTACTTCAGTCCGGGATTTTGTATGTTACAAACATTAACATCCACCTCTGTTTCTGCAGTGCTGCACTTCACTCAAACTGTCCACAGCATTCCCCAGCTGTGTGCTGTACTTAATCTGTGACTGTGGTTGATAATGTTACACCACCAACATACTGACAGTCTGCATATCTCTCAACTGTCCTGATTTCTACAGAATGTCCAGAGTTTTGCCTCATATGTTTGCTCTGTTTCTCATACATTTGTGGTCTTCTGGGGAAGTATTGCATATTGACGTTACTAAATTATAGTACTTACAAACATTTGTGTTTCAGATGTTACATCCTTCACAACATATGAAATTATGCAACACCTTTACTTCCAGTGAATTCTAGGTTTGTGGGGACAATATTTGAAATCTGACCCTATGTTTGGGTTTTATTCCCCCCAATCTTACTGGCGTTGTCTAGATTTCTTATAGTAAGAGGTATGGCAGTCTGTGAAAACACCAACATAGTACTACCTCCCATGCAAAAGATGTGAGTAAATCCAAATTAGAACCATCAAGACAATCACCCATGCTAGCTTCCCTAGTCCACTGAGCCACACAGGTTGCCAGACAGAGAGTAGTCATTCATCACACACTCAACAGCATAAATATGTATATTGTTATCCTGCGTGAAGAGAGACATACAATGGTGTGAGCAATATCTATGTTGCAACCCTATGCATAGCCCTGAGATTGCCTGGTCCACTGATATACCAGAGGTGGTTTTCTATTAAAGCAGTTCTATCGGTATACTGCTGTTTTGGGGGTGGGAGAACAGCATCACATGATCTGCTGGGCTATACAGTAGTCCAAATATCATGTGAGCCCACTGTCTAACATCTCCCTTGACTGATGTAGTGAATATTCCAACCATGAGGCCTAGTGATTATTAAGGAACATATACTATTGGACTGGGTATCTGTAGTCCCATGTGGATGTTACATCTATTCAATTAGCCCACTATATTTCCTTATATAACAGAAGCAGATCCATACACATGCTATATTATAGCAATCCTTACAATTAGTGTGTAGCTTAGAGACTTACCTTGTGAATGCAGTGGTTGAGTGACCTGTAGTTCAGGACTGACGCTGTGTGATGCAAGCAGTACACAACCAATACATGGATAGGTAGAGGTTGTGTGGGTTGCCTGGCATCAACACATTTACTATATGTATATGAGTAGGCGTAAGGTGTCAGCCCCTAGGGCCCAAGGTTGTCAGTGAATGTGCTATGTGTTGTCTTTTAGCCAGTGCCAGAGCATACTAGGCAAACCTACGTCTGCCTACAGGAACATCATCAGGGGGATCCTCCTCCAAATCCTTTTGTGAGTGTGGCTGTAGTGACCTAGGCACTGGTGGGGGCTGTGTATCCCTTCCCTTTGGTGATCCTGCTGCAGCTGTTTCCACAGGATCATATCGTGTAGCATGGCACATCCTGTGTACATATGTGCACATGTGATTGGAGACTTCTGTGTGGCTCCAAGAGATATATCGAAGTACCAGAACTGTGACTTCAGCAACTTAAACACATGCGCTATGATGTTCCTAGTTTGTGCATGTGCATCATTATGGCATTCTTTTGTGGGTGTGTGTGCATTTCTGATGGGTGTCATCATCCATGGTTCCAGGGTGTAGCCAGCATCCCCCAGTAAATAGTCATGTGGGATGTCCCCCCAAGCAAACATCTGGTACAGCTGTGATGCATGCCAGATATGGGAGTTGTGATAACTGCCAGGGCTGCCAGGACACACATTCATGATAATGCCCTGGGCATTGCACATGACCTGGCAGTTGATGGAGTGGTACCCCTTGCGGTTGATGTAGACTCTACCCTGCTCACCGGGTGGTGCCTCGATGTGTACATGAGTGCAATTTATGGCACCCAGCACCTAAGGGTAGTGTGATACATGGTAAAAGTGTTGCATATTGTTGACCCTTGCCTCAGGGAAGAGGGGAAAGTAAATGTGCTCACTGGCATATGGTAGCATGGCATCCAGGAACTTTTGGAGTACCCTGCATTCTGATGCCTGTGAGACCTCCATCATGTCCCCAGCTGGTCTTTGGAAGGTGCCTGTGGCTATTATCTTAAGGGCTGCACATACCTTTGTTTCCATTGTGATGGGTTCCCCTCTGTTGGCTCTGGGTCTGAGTTGAGGGCGGCAGACCTCAGTGAGTTCTTGTAGTATATCCATGTCCACCCTGTAGCGCTCTAGAATCTCCAGCTCATGTAGCTCCTGGAAGGCTACCCTGGGCTTGAATATTCTTCTCCTTCTCAGTCTAGGCCTATTGTCAGCGGCACCATCAGCAGCATTGACTTCGGCATCTAGCAGATACAGATGTAGCAGACCTGCAGCAGCTCCTAGCATTCTTTCAGTTAAAATTCCCATGTCTGTACTCTAATGGTGCAGAGTATGGGTGGAAAATCAGACTGTAGTGTGTATGCATACTTTATAGTGCTCTACTGTAGGAGCTGACTGTGTGACTGGCTATGTATGATGCATTCCACCTGCCTAGTATATCATTAACATTGTTTATTGGCCCTAGTTTAAGTTAAACAAGGGTCACAAGTAATTAATACATCATTACTTTTTAGATACTCTTAGGAATGTGGCATGCATTGCAAACACATGGAAACAAGTGCTGCAAAGGTAAACAAACCTTGGCAGTCACTGTACACACCCCCTGAAAGGTCACACTCAGCATGGCGGCGAGCCACACAAACACGTGGAAACATGCACCCCGAAGGTAAATAAAGCTTAGCAGCCAGTGCACACCCTCCCTGCTGAGCACAGTGGTGCACAGCTGCACACCACACAAACAGGCACAGCTGAGCTCCAATCAGCTTACAAGTCCTCGGACACACTCCCTCTTGATGTCATCTAGCTCTTCTGTGAACAGCAACATGGTTCTGTGCCTACACAGAAGGGATATGTAGACACGACTATCCATTTATGCTATTCCGTAACCCCACCTCATTTGCATTGGGATCTATGCACACAACTGGGAAACTACATGGTTCCAGGCCTCATTAGCAACAGCACCATTCCACCATTGCAGATACTCCACTCAGGGTCCTATAATACATTTCTGTCACATACTAGTAATTCTGGTTTTCCTACTCTTTTTTTATTTTTTTTATAAAAGCATGTTTGCACATTTATTTTAAATTATTTCCCTTATATTTTGGACACACTGTGGATAGTTTTGCTCATATCTGTATTTGCTGTGTCATTTTTGTCCATCTACGTGCATTTTTACAGCCCCTGTTGTCTGTCTGATATCCTGTACACGGAATTTTTCCATGTACACTACGGACACCGACATAGGGTCTGCAGGGCTGTCTATCTGCTTGTTGGATCACTCTACTTGCCTCATTTGCATGAGGTTCACCTCTTTATGGGATGATTTGCATGCCACGGAACTTCCCGTGTTGGTGCGCTAATGCGCGGGGCTCAGCACTCCTTACTGGATCACAAACCTGTTTACTTTCGTGTAAGCAGCGTGGCACGATGCCTACATGGTAAATAAGACCATGTAGGCTTTATTAAATTCCCCTCTGTATCTTCCTTGTAAATTTTATACTACATAACTGATTTTAAAACTGGCATTCTAAGAGGTAAAAGTAGAACTACATGAGGAAGGCAATAAGTTAGAATGCTGTCGGTTTCTAGCATTTTCTAATTTTAACAAAAGACTGATTAAACTGTGTTAATCAAACATTCAATTTATTTTTGACAGTTCATTTCTGCATATTTATAGTTCATCCAAATAAACCCAGTAAATCTTCAAATGAATATTTTCACATCTACAGGAATGTCTGTTTAATGGCTAACATTATTTCATCATCTGTTCGCTATGCAAATTCCTCTGGCTAAGTAATTAAGTCTGAGATGAATGACACACAAGACTGAAACAGGATTTGCATGAAAGCTGTATACACCAATTTGTATCTCAGATTTACTTAAGCAAATGTACCAGCTTTGATCTGCTACATGACAAGGAGAGCCTTACTATGATAAGGGATCACAGGGCTTTATGCCACAGTATGATTTTATTTCTAGTTCCACTTTTCATAAGAAGCTAACGGTATGGCCTGCTTTTGGTTGTACTAACTGCTATCTCTGTTTAATACTCATTCATTTTGCTCCATATAAATATTATTTATATGGTTTATTGTATGAAATAAATCTTTACGTATGCCTGGTTCACAAAAGAATCATGTTTCAGTAAAGCCTTGTAAACAAAATAATAGCCACAAATTCTTCAAGAAACTCCATTGCAGTGGGGCATTTTTAACTTGAAGAAATTTATGCATGTGCTCTGTGCTTTGTATGGCAAAAATAATTACATGAGCTGCTGAAAACAGTGGTGTTAAACTCTTTAAATCTCAATACAACAAGGCAGCATATGAAAACTATTTCATCAGCTATGTAGAAATCCAGAAACCACAATATGTTAGTGCTGAATGTTCTCATAGATATTATGGACAGTAAAGTGCTATCAGAAAAAAGAACAGGAACTAGGTAAATGTTCTCTATAAGTAAAACAGCAGTATTTCTCCAAAGACCAAAAAGGACCAACCACAGCTTGGTGTAAAACAACTTTAATAAAACAAAAAAGAGTAAGCGCTTTCACGACTTTCCAGTCACTTCTTCAGACTCAGATACAATGAAAACAGTATCAAAGCACTTTAAAACGACTGCCCAGTCTTAAGAAATTAAATAATTAGTCATCTTAAAGGCATATCTCCAGAAACTACTAAAAAGGAATTACATTTCACATAGTCACCATGTCAATATATAAATACACATAGATTGAAAAACATATGGGTTAAACGTTTTTAAAAACACTTTAGTCAATAGCGGAGTGTGTATGTGGACAGTAAAGCAGTTTGCAGTAAGAACCTCCTTTCATTTGCAGAAAACACCTGTCGTATTAGATGAATACATTAATTGCAACTGACTGTCTCTTCAGTGGACCTTGGCATACCTAAACCAGTAATTTCTTTTTGAAGAATTCCCTCTGCTTCCTACATTGACTCTTATAAATGTTTATCTCATGCACTTATTGTCTACTCTTTAAACCTTCATGCCACATTTGTTGCATTTCATTAAAAATAACACCAATAAAAACATAATCGAATAGATAGTTCCTTTTTGTTTTATTTTTTTGGCCTTTCTGAGCTGATCGTCAGCTGCTTCCATAGGCCTATCCTTGTTTGCTATATCTAATGAGCTCAACTAGCCTCCCCTGGACTTTCTCTGACTTATGTTCAGGGCCAGTGATGAAAGCAGGATCACACTGCTACTGAGGAGGATTTGTTTTTGTTATGCACCTACATTCCTACCCCATGTACTCACCACTTCCAACCCAGGGAAGGATGGGCAATAGACATTGCTGACATATTATCCCACCTTCGCAGTGATTCAGCCACAGCTTTGTCCCCCTGCCCACCTTAGTAATTGGTGGTAACTCTAGCACCACCCTTCCCCCAGCCCTAACCCTACACCTCACCTTAATAAAAGCTTCCTGTAACATGGTCACTAAACAAGATACACCCTTACATACAAACATGTGCACAGACACACACACACACACACACACACACACACACACACACACACACACACACACACACACACACACACACACACACACACACACACACACACACACACACACACACTCACTCACTCACTGAGAACACTACATCTGTTACCTTACCTAACTCTAATCTTAAAATACACACACTCACACAAACATACAACACCCATCCTTCGCAGATCACCATAACCCTAACTCACAAACACAGACATTCTTACCCCCTCTAATCCCACTCACCTGGCTCAACAAAATGTACCATTGACAATTGCATCCCTTGGCCTTCTGCATCTTTAACATTATATAACACTCCCTGCACTTGCCAATCAAGTGTACATTGGCAAAACATGTATATATAGTTCATGCTGTTCTAACTGAGTTCCCAATGAGTTCAAACAGTACTCACAGTTTTAGCAGCAAACTGCATGCCTAGGTAGATTGTTCCTACCAACGAACTGGGATGACCTTTGATCAACTGGTGCCATACGCAAAAGGGCTCCATGCATCCCCACACCACCTGATGCCCCAATCCTGGTCTACCTACACCATCCAGATAATTTTTTTCTTCCTTTTTCTCACAGTTTATCTTGCTCTTCTTTTTTTTCTTTATTCATTCAACATACTTTAAAGAAACCATTTCTTTACTACAAAATAAATAAATAAACAAACAAATAAATAAATAATCAAATAAATACTTGAAAAGTGCCCCTGCTAGAGTGACCTCGTAGGCAGCCAGCTAGCTGGCATAAGCCTAAGGCTGGCTATGCCAGGAAAAGCACCAAAGACACACACACACAGCCTTTCACAGTCACAGAAAGTCACACATGTATATACACACACATACACATATACATATACACACACACACACACACACACACATATATATATATATATATATATATATATATATATATATATATATACATACATACACACAGTGGATATAAAAAGTGTACACACCCCTGTTAAAATGCCAGGTTTTTGTGATATACAAAAATGAGACCACAATAAATCATTTCGAAACTTTTCCCACTTTTAATGTGACCTATAACCTGTACAATTCAATTGAAAAACAAACACATCTGTTAGGGGAAAAATATAAAAAAATAAAAAAGTACAATAAGCTGGTTGCATAATTGTGCACACCCTTAAACTCATACTATGTTGAAGCACCTGAAGCTGGTATATATAATGTGCAGGGGGTTTGGGGAATGAATGGAGGCTTGCCTGCCTGCAAAAATGTAGATTTTTGTTGTTTTTCATTATTCAGCTTTTTTTTAAAAATTAAGCACTGTGAGCACCCTGAAGTTTACTTTGCTTAAACCATTAGTTAGTGGACAGGGTCCAAATATGCAGGTCAAAACAACAACTCGAGTTCAGGTAAAACACCAAGCAGCAGTATTCAAAAATATTTGTAAATTAAATGCCAAACAGCAATAAAAAATCTTGATACAATCAAAATTTCTTCACTTTAAAAATCTTGTTGCAATCAAAATTTCTTCACTTTTGCAAATAAAAATAGCTTGACATTCTTCGTACAAAAACAACAAATCTTGTTGTGATTAAAAATAGCTTCACTTCTTAGCAGCAAAACAGATCTTTATTGGGTGAAACTTGTATAAATCTACAGATAAGCACTGTGCTTACATAAAGAAACTAGAAATAAATCTTGGGTTTATACATATTTCAAAAACAAAGAAAAAAATCAAAGTTCTATTTAATTCTATAGAAACATAAACATATAATTGTAATGGGTTAAAACCTGAATATCTTTTAGAATATATATTAGATTATAGGTGGTTTTAATATACAATGGTTATCTTGCTTCTAGCTTCTGTGTGATTGAATCATGAAGCTGTTTTTATTTTCAAAAGTGAAGAAATTTTGATTTCAACAAGATTTTTTTGCTGCTATTTGTCGTTTAATTTACAAATATTTCTTACTACTGCTGCTTGCTGTTTTATCTTAGCTCGAATCGTTCAACTTTTTGGAAAGTCAGTCATATGGTCTCGACCATATGACATTCGAATTCTGTTGAGTCAATGTTCTGAAGTAGATAGAGAGAAACATACACATACA
The DNA here is from genome assembly GCF_019279795.1 of Protopterus annectens. NCBI lineage: Eukaryota > Metazoa > Chordata > Ceratodontiformes > Protopteridae > Protopterus > Protopterus annectens. Next base: position 493,449,764 of record NC_056729.1, on the reverse strand, counting down.
TACATGTATGCTGGGCATTGTCTATGCTCATACCATGTTATTAAGGCCTGGAAATCCTTACCTTTATCCGTCAGGTTAATACCCTCCCTTACATCCTTCAGAGCCATTCTGAAAGACTTCCTAACTAAAAGCTGGCTGTGTTCTTGCTTAACACCGGGATAAACTACATCCCTAAATGTGAACAAATAACCTATTCATACCTTACTCTCCCTCCTTCAATAACTTCCTTTATTTCTATCAATTTCTCTCCTCGGCTTTCTCTCTAAATATACTAGCAACCTGCTTCTCATCTCACTTCATATTGCAAATCCTGTTTGCATTATACTAACCTACCTTTAATTTCTCTATCAAATGGCTAAAATTTCTCTAACCAATGTTTTCATATTATGTCTAATTTGGTATAATTATTTGAACAGTAGATGTTTTTATATTTTTGAAGATTGTAAAATTATTGTTCTTAAAATGTTTTAAAATACTTTGGAGATTTTCTGTCCAGTCCGCCACTGAAGATGGGCTACTACTTAGCTAGATTTTCCCAGTAATGAAATGTCAATAAATAAATACAAATATATATATATATATATATATATATATATATATATATATATTTTTTTTTTTTTTTTGGGAGCTATGGGGTGCAGGGAAAAAATTTGGTGGGCCGTTTCCACTGCTTCGTTGTTTCCTCCACAGTAGTGCGATTTTGGAGTTGGTATATTTAAGTAGGGGGCATGTGGGGGGCACAGCTCTCCACATTGGGGGGTGTGGGGGTGAAGCCCCCCATATTAGTAATAGTCTGAAGTGTTCGTGTGTTTTTACGTTGTGTATCGGAACAGCGATTTTTTTCCCTGGGAAAAAAATCGCTGTTCTCAGCGTTCGAAGTTCTTACATTTTGAACTTCCGGGTTCAATATTTACATAGTCGAACTTATGACAGTATGACTATGTGATATAGACCCATAGGTGTGTACTAGGTTAATGGCCCTGGAGCCTTTACAAGCCTAGCCCATAGGATTACCCTGGAATTGTGCCACCAGAACTTAGTTCCCAGTGCTTCTGTCGAGTAGAGCCACTGGATTGATCCCTGGGATGAATATTCTATTTTCCATCCACTGATCAAGATTTCTCTTGAAGAGGGCCAGTGTGGTGCACTGCTTGACATGTATGGGAAGTCTATTCCATAGCATGGGCAGTCTGTGGATTATGGGCCTGTCCCTCCAGCATGTTCTGTTGATTGTGCTAATGAGGTTGAGGTCTCTGGCGATATGAAACAGAGAATAGTTGGAGTTTTTTGAGTCTGTTTATATAGGACAAATGTTTAAGGCCTAGGATCCTCTTTGTGAGGTACTTTTGCGGCCTCTCCAGTTGTTGCAGGTGTTAAGTGAGGTACATGCCATATGGGGCATTGTACTCAATGATTGGCCTAATGAGGGAAGAGTAGAGGGAGGCAATGACCTCTTTCTTCCTGGATGCAAAACCCTTAGTAATGAGATGTGCCACATAGAAGGACTTTCTGACCACAGTGGCAATGTGGTGGTCAAATGAGAGGTTGCTGTCAACCTGTGTTCCCAGATCTCTTATAACGCCTTCTGTGTTCAGTGGACTACCATCAATGTGGTAATTCATGGGAACTGGGTTTTCTCCAAAGGGGATGACGACACATTTTTTGGCATTGAGCTTAAGGCCATGGTTCTGACACCAGTCATTGGTCTTAGTGAGGCCTTTCTGTAGGATGTCAACATCACTTGGGGAGTTAATAATAGCTCCCAACTTGCAATCGTCTGGGAACTTTGTCAGCCAGAGTCCCCTCGTGTTGGCCTGGACTTCAGAGAGGTAGATACCAAACAGGAAAGGACCCAGGACTGAACCCTGTGGGACTCCACTATGTTTTGTATGTACTGACAATGGCACATACACATTCAATTGTAAGGTCTACAGTACTATCTTATGTTGGTGTTTAATGTAGTATTTAACCTGCATTACTACTTGCAGAGTACTTCTGTACCTGCAGTATTTTCTACCAAACATCTAGTATTGTACCACTTGTAATAAAATATGTATGTGTACATGTATCCAACTGAACCCCATGCAATAAAACTAAGGTGTGTGCTTGCTGCTGCAGCGAGGTGCAGTAAGGAAAGCAAAGGCATTAGTAGCTAGACAGGTATTATACACCCTAGTATACCTCGCAATTATCTCGTTTGCCCACACCCTCTACCCATGACCACATTCTCTGTCATGTTATATATTGGCCATAACCCCCCCCCCCCATGTCACACTTTTGACTTCTGAAAAAGTGGCAATCCTAACCTTAAGGGAATATTCTCAACAGAAGCAAGAAACAAAACTCCACACATTACACACTAAAGTATCCAAACACATTTCTTAAACATTTTGCAACACAGCATGCCTTCATTTAATGTTAATTAGAGACAAACGCACTAAAGTAAATCACTTATTTCTTTTTAGACATGCACTTTCCATTTGATCTGAATGCACGAAGAAGTACCTACCATGTTTGATATAATATTTGATATAATGTTTGAATAAACGTCACTGCATTTCATCCGGTAATTTATAGTCATCATTATCTGAGCTTTTAACAAGTCCACACTGCAACAGTTTCTCACATCTGTCCATTTATTTTTAATCAAAGACAAAAACTCTCTCCACAAACGCATTGGATGCTGGCACTGAAAATACCATAACAGTTACCAAATATAGCTCAGTCAGCTTGAGCCTTTCTCTGAAAATCTTCAGTCACTATGCTCCTGGTGATAAACCTGTGGTACGTAATTCCTGGGGAAGGGGCTTGGTTGTTAAATAGTTCTGAAAAAGTCTATCTTCACCAATGTCCTGAAGACTGAGGCCAGTGGTCATACTGAGCAAGTCAATGAATGCAGTTAAATATAACTTTGACAGTGTGAACAAGTAGTTGTTTTCATTAAGGTTAGACCACTGTTCTAAGTACTTAACTGCTGTCTCCAAGAACATGAAGTCTCTTTTCAGCTTACTGAAAGAAGTGCTCTTGTCTGCAGTTTTTTTCTTGAGAGAGACAACCACTGAAAATGTTTAGATGGCATTAAGCGCTGCTTTTTTCAGATATACTTGTGCACTCATTGAAATCAACGAGAACAACAGTGAGAAAGCCAAAACAGTACTGGAGAAGTGTAGGTAATGAATAATCTGTTCTACACTGATCACCAGGGATCTTTGCCTGGCTTACAGGATTCCACATACCCAGCCCTGATGGATCTGCTGCACATATGCAAAACAAACAGCATCAAAAACACCTGATATAGGGATCTGAACCATACCTCTCAACCTGGAAACATCAAAAATCTGGACAAGGCCCATGAAAAATAGGTACAAATCTTACACTGATTAACATCTAATTTGCATACATAATTCCGAAGCCCCACCCACTCCAATGGAATTGTGGGGTATCAACTTTCAAATGCAAACTGAAGAACAGACAACCAAAATTTGGCACCACTGACTCCCTGCAGCCATTCCAATGTCCCATTTCCTGGCGATTTCACCACATTTACCATAAACACTAATGTGTGCATACTGCTTTACTTATACAATGATTATTTGGATTTTATTCTTAAATTTTGTAGTGCAATGCACAAACACTAACAGATATCTGCTAAACAAAGCAATACTGTCTCACAATGAAAATAGACTTGGCATTAAAACTTCACATTCATTAAAACCCACACCACATCCAAAGAAAATTCATCTGGCCGGTGGTGGATAAAGATTACCTTTGGGCTGTTTTCAAATCATAGGCCCCCTTGCACACAAAACAAGAAACATACATGTGTTCTTTCATACACCTTCCTGACTTTATTAAGTTATATTCCTTGTATAATACAGCACACTTAAGACTTAGAGCGCATTTTAAATTATGTTTCCAGTATGCAATGAAACAAAATGCATGAACCAATAATGACAAAACTGCCCAATTCCGAACATTTCCGTCATAAAAGTCTACTTACACACACACACCCTGGCTGTCATAAATGAAAAGCAGTAGAACCCACAGCCTTCTGCATCAAAAGCAAGCATTCTACCTGTTGTGCTACTAACAACACAAAGTCACAAACCGATTTGGCATAAGCATCACTGATTAGACCGAATAAATGAAAAGTATATGCAAATAGTTCTAACACAAAATATAAGTGCCCACTGCCTACTGTAAAGTAAGAAACACACACACACACACACACACACACACACACACACACACACACACACACACACACACACACACAGGCTGTAATAAACGAAAAGCGTAGGCAAATAGCTTCAACACAAAACATATGTGCTTGGCACTGCTGGCTGTAAAGTATGAAAAGCTGACCAGTAATTGTCTGCAGAATCTGAAGGGAAATGCAATACAGTTCTAACACACAAAATATAAGTGCAAAGAAGCTAGATGTAATAAATACACAGAGCAAATAGCTGGCTGTAAAGTATGAAAATCTGGGTATTCTGGCTGATGTTAAGGAGCTCAGCTGACCAATTGTCAGAGAATCTGACAGACAGCTAAAATATAAGAGAAATGCAAGCTGGCTGGCTGTAACAAATGCGGCCCATAAATGATGACTGCTGTTAAGCTGACCTGAGAAGAGTAATTTTCTCATGTGATCTCCAAAGCTTGAATATATCTTGCTGAAAAAAGATTTACATAAAATAAATGATTCAGATTATTATCTGACAGGAGTCCACATTACAGGGGCATGCCCAGAAGACTAGAGTATGTGCCTGATTTGAAACCAGAATGTGTGCTCTAGGAATCCCTCCAAACAACAAATCAAACTTCAACAGAAATCTCCTCAACATTTTCTTATGCCTGGATGCATTGACATCTACTATTAATGTTTTATCTTTACGTTTATCTAATACAGTGCAACAATTCCAGTTAACACTATGAGATTCTCATAAATTTGTATAATTTTGCTAATAAATCTGATGTAAATTATGTCAAATTATTGAAGGGAGCATAAACAGATCCCTGTGTAAAGCAAAGACCCATCTTTAGTCAAGCATTCACTTCTTTATATACTAGTAACACTTGGAAAGGGTTATTGTGAAAGAATATAGCAACTCCTCTGGATTTACTAAATACTGAGTTAATATAAGCAGTGCAAACTTTTTTACAGGGCAGTATATTGGCATTATCATGAGAAAATGTTTTAATACCCACATTTTCGTGATGCATTAGTTTAAATAAAGGATTTATTTTACTCAAGCAGTTAACTAGACATTCTCCAAAAGCTCTAACACATAATACTGCCCTCTAAATTCAGCAAACATCATATTTTCCTATAAATGCATCACTCTTAACACATTCTATGATCCTCTAAACGCATCACTCTAACACATTATACTTTCCTCTAAAGGCGGAACTCTAACACATCATGCATTTCTCTAAATGCAGCACTGTAACACAACATACTTTCCTCTAAATTCATCACTCTGTACTTGACCCAGTTATAACTAACCATAACCAAGTCAACATATCAGATATCAACCTTTACGACCACTGTCTCTTTACTATCAAAATTCACAACCAAGCAAAATACTCGAGCCTGAGCAACACACACACACACACACACACACACACACACACACACACACACACACACACACACACACACACACACATACACACACACACGGAATGGGATCCATTAGAACAGGGAGATCCTCCAGTCTCTTCAATCTACTTAAGCAGCTCTGGGAACCACATCCACAGTCCGTAACATCTGCACCAAAAGCATACACTTAGATTAGTGATTTACATATTACCAAATGGATGACCATATGTACATTTCTATTTGTTTATTTAAAGGTAATGGACATTTTCAGCTATGAATTCACTGATAATAAAACAAAGCAAAAATTGTAAGTAGTGTATCCTAAAAACAGCCTGCAAATGAAACAAAGCTTTTGTGGACTGGTTCACATAACTGCATAATAAAAAATAATTATAAATCCTCTCTACTACCTAACAGAGTATATCTGATAAATACAAAACTTCAGACAACTTCACTCACTTCCAAGACTGCTGCCATAAATCCAGTAGAAACTGCCTACCTAATAGAGAGACTATGCCCAGAGGTGAAACTGGTTCCAACACCATTTTCTTTTTTGTTGTGATAGGTTTTGTTACTGCTTGGGACTTTACAGTCTGAAACTTTACCATTCTTGGTGACCAGAAGGTGAAGATGATAACATTTGATCTTTCTCAATTGAATTTTACCAGAAGGCACAAAATGGAAGGAAAAGATATAAAGCTATACAGGAATTTTTCCTCCCAGTTGAAGAACATGTCCACAAATACATCTCCCTTGTTCTAAAGGTCAACAAAACTGTGGAAAGACCATGCTCTTTTGTGTTAGGAAGAGCTTACTCTCTCCAGACTGCACCACTTGACCTTATAGGCTTCCCTTATCTTCATCTTCAGGACAGAACTGGAACCATGACTGAAGAAACTGATTCTCTAGTCTGTGACCTACTGCAAGATCAGCATAATTTCTCGGCAGAGGGGTCTGGATGCATGCCACCCTCTTTGTTCATGTAAAATACCATGGCTCGATTGACTGAGAAGAGCAACTGGGGAACTATGATCACATCATTTCCAAAGTTTGAAGAGTAGCAAACACTGCATTTAGCTCATTGGATACTATGATGTCTCTTTCTTGGGGGTGCATTTTCCCTGTGCCAGTAAGTGCAGGTGGGCCTCCCAACCCAACAGTGATGCATTTGTCATATGAGACTGCAAAACAGTTGGGTGCAGGAACAGTAACCTCTGATGTTTTTTTTTTAATATTTGGTGGTGCTGCGGTAGCGTTGCCGACTCACAGAAAGACGTTGTCCGTTCGATTCTCAGCTAAAGCGTCTTCTGTGTGGAGACCTGCATAAAGGCGCTTCGTTGAAGGTTGTGCGTCAGGGCTGGTAACTTGGCACGTAAAAATCTTCTACCAATCATTAGCAGACTGGAGGTCCACTGTGGCGACCCCTAACCAGGAAAAAGCCAAAAGACACAACAACATTCATTTACCACTTGTGACATAGGCACACATAAATTAATACAAAAAAAAATTTACATTTTTTTTTCATTTATGCATTATCTATACTTTCTTTCTTTATAACAACTGTCATTCAGTCCAACATTACATAAATTGTTCAATTCCTGCATTCCTTAAAGCTTACTCCTCCACATCCTGGACATTATTTAGTGTGTATTATTCTCACAAATTCCTTTTATTTTTATGGGATTTGTTCATTCTCTTTTCTAAAGATCCCACTTCTGATTCTTTTATCTCCTATGCAATATTCAGTACTAGTGCAGCTAGTTTATATGCTGATTTCCACTTCCAGTAATTGCTTTTTTGAGAGCCAGTAGAATTTAACTTAAGGTCTTGCTGTCTACATAATTCAGATACTGTTTCAAAAAATCATATCCTTATAGCCATTTACTCCCCCAATACTTCTGACAAAATACTCTCTATAGAGAGTTTTTAAAATCTGTCAGCTCATTACACAGCCAAAAAATATGTTCCCAGCTCTCTCTCTTTCTAGTTACTCATCCAGCATTTATGGTCTAGATGAGGGAAATTTTTCTAAAGTCTGCTTGGGGAAGAAAAATACCTGGGAGCCATACAGATCTTGCAATAATCATCCTTAAGATTCAACACAATATATCCTGTGTGCCTTTGCAAATCCCTGTTTACCATGCTCTGGAAAGTTCAACAGTGATGAATACGCGAAGGGCCTTTTACTGTCCTGTACTTGTCAGCGTACACACTCCTAATTCATATTCTGTTCCAAGGTTCTTACCCCAAGTGACTCACTCTGTACCTGTTCATACTGAACTTTAGCTGCCACTTTTCTACCAAACTTTCTGATTTCGCTTTATAGACAGCACCAACATCCTGTATTAATGCTCCAACTTCTGTGACAAAAAAACAAATCTTATTCTCCATACCTGTCATGTATAAACGAAACAGCAATGGCCTATGCGCCACACACACACACACACACACACACACACACACACACACACACACACACACACACACACACACACACACACGCCGTTTCCTTACCATATCTGCTGAAAAATCCATCCCAAGCAAGTTATTTCATTCTGCGGCCACTCGCAATTGAGAAACAGTCCCAGACAAGCTCTTCATGCTGCTGCAGGCCCGTAACTAGTCCCAAACTGTTCCCGGTCGCATTTGAAACAGCCAGCCAGTTGGAAATGCGTGAGCTCCTTTAGCTCAATTCCGACAGGCTGGTAGAGGGTGATGACATCATCGCGCAGGCTGGAATCCCCGAGGGAGCTGACGTCATCGCGTACGTGATGATGTCAGATCCACAAGCCGGGAAAATTAAAAAAACAGATAGAAAAAATTGGAAATGAAGGGGTGCCACTCGGGAATCGTGGCACCCCTTCATTTGAACCCCAAAACTCGGTAAAAACCGAGCAATTCGGCACGATTGAGAGGTATGATCTGAACTTTGCTTGTGACATAAACAAAACATGCTGGAGAGGCATATGTGTCTCAAAGGATCCCTGTGCTATGGAATAAGCTACTCGTCCATGAAAAACAGAGTTCATCTCTGACCCTATTCAAATGAAACCTTGACAACTGGAAAATCATAAATTTACCTCCAGCCTGGCCCATGTGTCTCTTAAGGACATAGGCCGTCAAGAAGCAAAACTATTATCCTAACACCCCCTCCTACAAATCCTTAGCTACCCGCCTACTAACATGCCCCCTCTGGGTGTGCAGCTAGGCTTGTAAGGGCCCTAGTGGTCATTAGTTTAATAACAACCTATGAACCTATGCTAATTATCAAATAAGTACTGCCATACATGCAGTGGAGTCTCCTCGTATCCATGGAGAGGAAACACAAGCAGGAGCGGTGGGAGATTCTTTACTACTCTCTCAATGGCTGGCAGGAGTGACAGCCACCTCATTGGTGCATACCTTAGGGGATTCTCGAATTGCATGCCACAGAATTCAAAGAAGTCTTTCAAGTCTCTGGTCCTTATGGCAGGACCTGAGTAATGACTGAAAAGTTTTATAACAAAGACTTTCATGTCATAAGGTAGTTGTACATTAACTTTTTTGACTGCATTATGACTTATGCGAACACTATGTTTAGCTTTGATGGGCACTGTTCTTTTAATCTGGTGTACACTAGAGGTTTCTTCCATAGCTGGCACTGGCATTACCAGCCCTATATGCTGAAATCCTTCTCCTGTTCAGGAAGTGTTTTTTCTATAATGGTAAAGATCTGTTGTGATATAGCCTGGGCAGATTCTTCAGGATCTTCATAGATGCCCAAGCATTAACAGACACAGTTTTTTTAACTGTTGAAAATATTATAACAAAGCAGCTACAGATTTAGCTTAGTGCCAATAGTACACTCCACATCTAAGAAAGGTGAGAAAAAAAGACACTTTTTTAAAGCAGTAATATTATAATAATACTAATTTAGCCTGCTGACCAAAGCAAAAAATATAGAGCAGGACAGCCACAGTGCAATCTATTACCACTATACCCATAGCACTACAGTGTACATCTGAGAACAACATTAAAAAAATAAAATTAATAAAGTACACACACGCACATCTACCCTTAAAAACAAACTATTCTGAAATAAAATGCCAAATGCACTACATTGTTCTCAGAACATGTCCCTTCCCCTGCAAAAAATTACAATTATATACACACATTTTAACTTTTAAAACTACTCCTTGCAAGTCACCACTAAACAGCCACTATAAAATAGAAAAACAATGCAAAGTGGACCCTTCAGATCCCATTTACCTCAGAATACAGTAAGTAATAAGAAAAAAGAAATAATAAAACCTATAGCACTAATTTCCCCTGCACAAAAAAGAGAAAAATAAATGCAGCTGTATTCACACTCTAACCAAAGCAGTACATGTTAACTTCAGCTTTAAAAAATAAATAAAATACACACACATTTCCACCCAAAAAAGCAAACTATGCAGAAACCACAATTATATCATGTTTTACTAATATACCAAATCTAATATGTTTACCTTTGAATATGCTCCTCCAAAAATAAAATTATATACATATATTTTCACTTTAAAAATACTTCTTGCAAGCTATCAATAAACAGCCACTATAAAATAGAATACAATGCAGAGTGAACCCCTCAGACCCCATTTACCTCAAACTCAGCGTAAATAAGAAACAAAGAAAAAAGAAAATGTATAGCACTAATCTACCTTGTACGACTAAATAAATAAATGGCCCAACAGCAACACTATGTACAATGTAACTAAGGCAGTACATTCTAATCTTTTGAAGACAGCATTAAAATAAATAAAATACACACATTTTCACACATAAATGCAAATACTCAGAAATATGTCTGTCTGTAAAAGCAAACTATCCTGAAGCATCAACAATAACATCCATTAGTAATATTCCAGATTCACATTTGCCTCTGAATATGCCCCTCTAAAAATAAAATTATATACACACACATTTTCATCTTTAAAGACTACTATTTGCAAATCATCCCAAAAATACTACTATATATTTAAATAGTAAGGTACAATGCCCCTTTTTCCAAAATAAGATTTATATACACTCTTTTTTGCACCTTTAAAAACTACTTCTTGCAAATCATCCCAAAATAACCACTACAGATTCAAATTGTCTACAGCACACCCATTTACTTCTGAATATTAAAAAAGCAAAAATTTAAATAAAACACAATATTTCCACATTTTAAAAATTTAGAGACATGAAATACTACTTGTACTTACCACTACAAATCAGAGCAGGGCACTCACAATCTTTACTTGGCTGGATGGCCGGATGGATGCTTTATTTTCTGGGCTGGCTTGATGGCTATCTGTCTCGCCTTCTGGGCTTGTTGGCTGGCTGGCTGATTTGCCTTCTGGGCTGGCTTTCTGGATGGCTAGCTTGCTGGCTTACATTCTAACTTGCTGGCTTTCTAGTTGGCTTGCTCCTCAAGCTCAAAAAAAAAAAAAAAAAAACAACACTCTCAGACTTTTTGTTGAACACACCAGGACAGTCAAACCACTAATAGAAAAGCAATCTACAGCCATGTGGTTTGTAGGGCATTACCTCTTCCATACTCCACCCCCATCATGAATTGAAGCCAAAACACCTGAACCTAACAGGGATCAGCTCTGGCTGCAGGTCTGGGCTGGTGATGTAACTGAATTGCCCTGGAAAAGCCTGAAGTAAGTGCAGCTTTACCCCAGTGATTCAGTGCCTTGGCAAAGCAGGATTTCTTTAAGTCCCACTGCTTCAAGCAGTAGGTAATGGGATTATTTGATCCAAACCATGAGTAAGTTCATCCAGAAGGTGCCACTTGGTATCCTAATTTTCATAGAATGTTAACTAGAACCTGATCTGAATCTGAACTGCTCATTTCCCATCTTACATTCGACTGCTCAATGATTGATAAATGGATACGCAGAGAAGCTGAATGTAAGATGGGAGATGAACAATTCAGATTCAGTTAAGGATACAGCACAATTGACACAATGTTTGCAGTGAGACAGATACTTGAGAAGAAGCTAGAGATGAGGAGACAGTCCAACTGGGCAATTTTAGACTTGGAGAAAGCATATGACAAGGTCCCAAGAAAGCTGATCTGGGCAGTACTGCGGTGGTTTGAAGTCCCAGAAACATTGGTAGAATTAGTGCAGGCTATGTACAAGGACCCAATGACTTAAGTACGAACAATGTTCAGACTCACAGAGGGGGTTCCCAGTGGGAGTGGGTGTACACCAGGGTTCAGCTCTGAGCCCACTGCTGTTCATACTGGTGATGGACTACATTTGCAAACAGGTTGGAGGGGCACAGATCAACAAAGCTGCTGTATGCAGACAATGTGGCATTAGAGGCACACTGAGCAAGAACTTCAGCAAAGGATAGGAGAATGGAATGCAAAACTAAAGGCACACGGGATGAAACTAATCACAGATAAGACAGTGGTAATGGCAGCAAATTGTAGAAATCAGAAGAAGCTGAGAATAGAGATAGAAGGGAAGATAGTGGAACAGATAAACAGCTTCAAGTATCTGGAAGGGCTGGTTGAGGAGAAGGGTAGTCTGAATGAAGAGGTCAAAGCTAGAATCAAAGGGGCTGCAGCCAACTGGCATAGAGTGTCAGGTGTAGTCTATGACAGAAGAATGCTAAAGAAGCTGAAAAGTAAAGTGTACAAGACAGTGGTGCGACCAGTACTACTGTATGGTACAGAAACCTGGGCAGTAAAGGCAGAATAGTTGAAGAATCTAGAGGTGATGAAATGAAGTGCCTGAGAAGGGTGGTAGGATGCACACTGTGGGACAGACAAAGAAATGAGGACATAAGAGCAGAAGCCAAAGTAGCTCCAATTGCAGAAAATATCAGAGAACAGATTATGGTGGTTTGGGTACATGTAGAAAAGCAGAAGACAATCTGGTGAGGAAGATTTGGACAGACAAAAAGAAGGAAAGAGGAAGTGAGGATGTCCAGCAAAGAGTGGACGGATTGTGTGAAAGAAGATCTGCGACAGCCAGGTATGAGTGTTGAAGGAGGCAGGATATGAAGTCTGAAACTCAAATGCATGTCATTATTTAGTGACTTTAATCCTTAGATCCTCCCAGTGATTTGTCAAAAAAGCACAATTTTTATGACAAGCAGATCAAAAATATGAGGCAAAAATCTGGGCATTCTGTGAAAATCTGTACAGTTGAGAGGTATGCCCCTCTCTCGCTCTCTTTGCCTTTCTCCCTCTTGCTGAATAGGTAATGGACTCTGCTGACCTCAACGTGATGTCAGCATGTCAGCAAGGAAGCAAAACTTCCTGCAGCGTAATCAATGAGGGCAGATAATATTATGGTCATGGAGGGCATTTTTTGGAAGAAATGTTCCTTACAAAGAAAACTGAGAATGCAAAATTAAATGACAGAGGTAAACAACTAGTGAGGAAAAGCATTTTCAGAATAGATAGGCTGGTTTGATTTTGTCAGTTTGCACATGATGATGAAGTGTATAATACTGGAAGAAGTAACAAACAACAAAAAGGACAGTGGCACTGAATGCAGCACATATAGGTCAAGAAACTAGATGTTTTGTTAACATTTATGAAAAACATGCATACTTTCTAATTTTATGTTAATATTTTCAAAGGCATGCAATATACAGAATGCAGTACTACAGCATATGCAAGGTCATATAACTGGTAAAAGTGGTACCAGTAACTTATGGATCAAATGCACTTAGAAAGGCATTGTTGTTTATTGATATTGTTAATACAGATGTACAAAATTTAAATTTCTTTAGCCCTCTTACAATATTGTCAAGATACCTTTTGGCGGATCGTGTCATCATGATCAGAAATGCCACTGCGACTTTATGCATGCTACTATGACACTGTGTCCAGCCACAAAAATTAAGGCAATTTAAGAAAATGTAGTCTGTGGTCTTCATTAAATAATCAAGTCTGCAGTAAGACTCTCCAGCCTACCAATCAACTTCTTACCTTAAGAATCAAGAACAGAGCCAAAATTAATTGGAGAGAAAGACCCCAAAATCAGGGACAGATTTTAACTATTGCTCTTATATGCTCATTACCAGAATGACAAGGGTACAAAGGGTGCGAAGTCTAAAACTCAAATATCTGTCATTATTCAGTGACTGCAATTTCCAATTATTTGGCAGAAAACCACAAATTTTACAAGAGATGAAAAATATGAGGCAAAATCAGGTACATTTCAGTGATTAACTTAGATCCTAATAACTGTTGCTGCTGCATTTAGTAGCAGTAGTGTTAGCAGTAGCATTACATTTGTTTTTGCTTTTTCTTTTTGTGCTCACTAGGTGTAGCTTCCTCAGAGCCATGGTTAGTGAGAGCATAAAAGAAATGGTAGCTGCGGGGATATAGGGGTACAAAGAAGTGTAATTTATATACATATCCTTCACTGAGTTTCAAGCAGTTATGCTTGATGTTTTGTTGTTCACTATAATGAGTATTCCACTATATATCATATAACCTCATCTCTCTCTCTCTCTCTCTCTATATATATATATATATATATGTATATATGTATATATATATATATATATATATATATATATATATATATATATACACACATATACATACACACACATGTATTATATATATTTCTTGATGAACAGTTCCTGATCAATACACAGGACATAGAACAGAAACCACTGAAAAGCTCAGTTCGGTAAAACTCCAGAGTGGCCTTTAACATGTGCCCAGCAGTTGAGCGAGTCCATTTATTTTTTGCTCCATCTCAGTCAGTGAACTGAGATTCAGTGGACTGTGTTTGACATTTTCTGAGTGAATCAGAATCCACTTGGTAAAACAGATTGCAAATATGCATAAACATGCACAGGCATGCTCTCTCTCTCTCTCTCTCTCTCTCTCACACACACACACACACACACACACACACACACACACACACACACACACACACACGCACACACACACACCACAAACTAGTAATGCAGTCAACCAAGCAGCATATTTGGGAGGTAGGATGAAGCCAGAGTATTGACTAAAAACATAATTACAAGGTAGAGCATACAAGCTCCAAGCAGACAATGGTCAGGGTCAGGACTCACTCTAGACCATTCAACTGAGTCTTGACTAATTCATGTTAAAGTCATGACCAAGACCATAAGAATGTGTATGCATGTAAATACACGTGTCTGTGCAGGTAAAACATCTTAATTCAGCTAGTATTATTAGATAACTAACTTGTTTTCTGAACATGGAAAGAATTTAAACTAGGAAAGGAAAGAAAGCATACACGGACACAGAAAAAACATGGAGATTCCACAAAAACAGTGGTCAGGGTCAGAACTGAACCTTTGACTTTAAAGGTATGAGGAAACAATATGTATTAGTTGCCTGGAATTGCTATACTAACTGGTATATGATTAGTGACATTTAATACATGCACTGCCCTAATGTATCTCATTGAAAATAGCACCCATACAGTCAATCTGTGTAAGTCCTTATTGTCTTGCCCCTTCGCTTGGCACACCACTACCAAACTGAGTCTAGATATCCAAGAAGCTGACAACTAGCATTGTGTCAGCTAAGTAATTCTGACTCTTGGTTTTGTAATTGCCATGAAAGTAGAAGATCTAAAATGCAGATAAATAATTCATTATAGGAAAAAGGACTCCATTTGAGCTGAGTTTTCGTTTCCCTGTGAGTGTTCATTGTTTAATCTTCATGTAAAAACTGTAAGATTTTTATTGTGAAGTAGTTTTGGCACACAATGACATGTTTGTAAAAGTAGCACAGTTTATCAAAATAATTTCAACTTACATACTTTCATGTATTCACTGTGAGGTGCAAAGCTGGTAGTTTGAATCCCACACTGCTGTTACCAAATATGTCACATGCCAGAATTATAGGCTTCAACTCTGCACCTGTGTCAGTAAATAATCTGTGACAGGTGAGATGATTGGCCTTAACAACATACGGAAAATTTGCACTACTATCTGCAGAGCAGTAGCATAGTCAGGGCAGGGAGAAAGGGGCAAATGCCCCCGGCAGAAAGTGTTATGGGGTATGATTGGCCATCCATAATCCTGATTGCTCTTAAGTGCAATACCAGCTTTCAAAAGCTGGTCTTGGATCTGTGGTTGGACCTGAGCATTGTATCACTTCGTGTGTGTTTTAAACTGTAGCAACTGTTCGCTACATTTGTAGGTAGCAGATTCTTCCATTCCGAAGAGAGAAAGTGTGTTTTTTTAAACATTTGTAGCAAACAATTTGTTACAGTTCAAATAAAAAAATGACTTTTTTTTTTTTTTTTTACTAAAATATGTGGAAAGCAGGTTGGGGCAGGTAGAAGAAATGGGACCTGAATGGTTAGTGTCCCAGTAGAAGGAATGGTCTTTTTTTGTGCTCTTCATTTGAAGAGCTGGGGAGGGGGCAAATGGGGTAGTGTCTGCAGGAGGCATGGAAACATCCTGCATGTTTTTCAGAAGTCATTTTTTGCTATTAACTTTAAAAGCTAACTGGGTGGAGTGTTAGTTTGTGGAACTAATACAGGGTGCTGATTGAGACAGCTATGCTTCTGATGCAGAATAATAATCATTGGTTTTCCAGGATTTTATCCACTTTAGTCTGAGCATAATGCCTTCCAATACAGTGTTATACAAACAGTAGCTGAGACTCCTTAGCTAAAACTATTTATATATATATATATATATATATATATATATATATATATATATATATATATATATATATATACATATACATATACATTGTTTCACAGGAGGAGGAAACTGGTACCTCATGCTACCACCAATTAGATCAATCTGGTACCAAGGTCTCAGTTACAGAACACTCTTGCAGTGAGGCAACCAGTATATTAAATTATAGTAGATTATAGCCGAACAATCTCTGTTCAAAAGGGAAGGATGCCAATAGTCACACCAATGATGTCAAGTTACCCTTAAAAAAGGAATAACTAAAACACCAGCTGCTGTTGTTTCTAATTGAACAAGGACAGACATTTTTCTTAATACAAAATCAGGGGATAAGAATCAAAAATATCTATTAAATAGATACTGGTTGTGCAGGGAAGAATAAAATAAAATATTCTGAACAGATAGTAACAGAATAACTCTAATTAAAACTAAATAGACTTACTCTCACTACACTGATAGCATATGTGGATTAAGCTGGCCCAGGTTTGATTAGGGATTTACACGACTGGCAGTTTGGCAGGGAAAAGATGGATGCTACCATCTCAGGGGAGGACAGTCTCGAGGGTATTCCCCACATGATCCATGGTAAAGCAGTGGATGTATGTATAACGGGGCATTGTCTAAAGAAGGATGAAGGTGGCAGCATTGACAGAGCTGCTGTGTAGGTGGGGCAGTTCATCAGCACTTTCCCATTGCATGCCTGCCCTTCAGATAAAGCAAACAGCAGACCACAGAAGAGAGGAGAACAGTAGGTAGGGCATAAATTTAACTCCCCCCGGTGGAATGTTGGCAGCCAGGACGCCCTTAGTTTCCCCTTCTACCCCCAATGGAATAGGAAAACATCTGGGGCATCAGTGTAGCTGGTAGTCTCTCAGTGTAGATATGGAGTACTGGGCAGCAAGGCTGTTTGATGATATAGAGAACCAAAAAAAAAATGTCTTACTCCTACCACTTTGCATGTCTCTAAAAGCATTCAATAGATGTGGATGACTCACAGATTATCAAAGTTTGAGCGTGTTATCTCTGTAAAAGCAGGCTATATTTTTTCTCTTCTACAGTCCTTCTGAAATGCTTTGCTGCTTCACTGCTTTCAGTCTTAAATACAGATCAAGTCTGAAATCCAAGGTAAACATTAAAATCAAGAGTTCTGATTCGTCTTTCTTTGGAAGTTAGAGGTTTCCCAGCTTTGAAGAGCAATCCAAAGAGGAAAGCAGCAGTCATGGTACAGTACTCCTTGGGTGTTATTGTTTCAGGTTAAAACAAATGTTTTCTCTATTTTATATGAAGTTACTTTGAATGCAAACAGAGTTGCATTCCAACATGCGATATATAAGAACATAAGGACAGCATTAGTCATGTGATCCCTGGAATAAGCTGCCTAACCATATACAGCTTTAAGCAGCCACACTCCTTTTCAAGTACTTAATATTGCTAACATCCCAAATTGAGCAGGACCATACATAATAAACTTGGAGACAGCCTAAATTCTAAAGACTAGTCAACAGCAAAATAAAAAGAAAACAGGCAATAAAATGGGACAATAAACTTAAAAATAAAAGAAAATGAAACCTGAAGTGTCACAAAGCTTACTGTCTATCACAATAATTGCATTTATCTTAATAAATAATTCATTCGATTACAGCAAGTTTGATAAAAATATGCATTAAATACTCAACAGGTAAAGACATCATCAATCCTATGAGCTTCATAAATGTTAATACAATAACTGCCTCTTCTTTAAGATCACTTTAAAATTCACATCCTCATTCTAACCTAGGGGATTTCATGCATCCAACCTGATTTGTCAGAAGTATTTTTTGTAATCCAAAATGTATTCCAGGTTGCCCCCTCTAAAACTGAGAACTCAAATTTCTTCAAACAATTACATTTGAGGGAAAGTCTGGCTGAAGCATTCTTGAATATTCCATTTGTACAGTCCTCATATCATTTGCTGTAACGTCCTAGTAGTTCTACATATCTAAAAGAACAGGACAAACTTTGCAGTTATATATAACAACAAAATGGCCGGTAAATCCAAACCAGAAGTATTTATTATATATAAAACAGTTTTGTTTGTCTTTTCAGCTTTTCCCGGTTAGGGGTCGCCACAGCGGAACTCCAGTCCACTAATGATTGGTAGTAGACTTTTTATGGTGCCGAGTTGCCAGCCCAACACCCAACCTTCAGCGAAGGCATGCCCATTCATGCATGTCTTTCAGAGGCCACTCGACTGCGGGGAGGACATGCAGACTCCACACAGAAGGCACTCCAGCCATGAATCGAACAGGAGAACCTCTTGCTGTGAGGCAACAACACTACTACAAAACTAATTTTTGTGCCTCGGCTTAACAGCCTTCAAGGAGGAAAGAACTTCATTCTTTCATCACTTATATATCAAAATAAAAGCACCTGACTCATTCAATTAAACAATTAAAATTATATTTAAATTCAAACTAGGAACTTTCAATTGCAATCTACATTCAGACCAGCAGGGGTCAAAGTACCATATTTTAAAAGGGTCTATATCATGTCGTCGAAAGCACATGTGTTCGAATGACGTGATATCAAACAGGGAAGTTCAAAATGCAAGAATTTTGAACACACAGAACAGCGATTTCCCCCCCCCGGTACAAAAATAAAAAAAACACGTACACTTCAAACTTTTACTAATGTGGGGGGCTTCACCCCCCCACAGCCTACACCCCCCCTACTTAAATATACCAACTCTGAGATCACACCACAGTGGAGGAAATAGCAAAGCTGCGGAAATGGCCCACCAATTTTTTTTTTCCCCTGGGAAAAAATCGGTGTTCCGCGGCTTCGCTATTTTCACATTTCGAACTTCCTGGTTCGATGTTATTGTGTTTGGACAGCTGTGCATTCGAACTCCTGATATAGACCCTTTTAAAATAAACACAGTTTCCTTGTGCAAAAGTTTACTTTTAATATCAAAGCAACTATCATGCACAATTATTTTTTTCCAAAATGGTATCCCTTCATTTTCCTGGGTCACTATTATGATGTATTTTGAAATGTGTGGCCAAGGGGCTGTCAAGCTTAACATTTTTTTATACCCCTCAAAGTTCTTGCAATCTTAGCTTAAAGGCCCTCTTACTTTCCCCTATATAAAACAAGTCACAAGAACATTTCAGTGCATACACAATTCCTTCAGTATTGCAGTAATGTCTCCCATTTGGTCTAAAAATCACACCATTAATTTTATCAAAACATCTTACAATATACTTACAACTTAAGCAGTTACCACTTGCAAAAGTATTCATATTGCTAGGCTCCCTCAACAAAGTATTATCTGGTATGACAAACCTATTGTGAACAATCATATCTTTAATATTCCGTCCCCTTCTGAATGATATCATAGGAGTACAAAATAACATATTTACAAATTCTCTAAACTTTAACAAAAAACAATAAAACTTTATAATATCAGTTACCTGTTCACTAAATATACTGTATATAGTAACAAAATATACTCTTTTTACAAGTGGCTGTTTCATTAACAGCCAACCTATTTCTGCTGTTCCTATTCACTATTGTAGCCATTCTTTCTTCATCTGAACCTGTTCTATCTAATAACTTCTACCACTTCTTTATTATACCCCCTCTCCAAAAACATACTGACACTCATATATTTGCATTTATATATCTATATTATCATTGCATAACCACTGAATATGGAAAATTTCCCCATAAGGAAGTGCTTTAAATAAGTGAGGGGGGGTGGCAAATATGTCTATCTAATAAATGACTGCCATCCTCAAAATTTCTGTGGACTTTAGCTTTTACCTTACCATTAGAGAAACCCTCTCATTGAACATCCAAAAACACAACATTGTTCCCATACTGAAGTCCATCAAATTTAAGGCCAAATCTATTAGGTTTCATAGGTTTCATAGGTTCATACTAGGCTATCTGCCCGAGGGCATTTACAAGCCTAGCCCATCGTTTTGTGGCTTACGTCACCCCTTTAGAATGGGGAACTATACCCATTATTTTGCTGTGCCTCTGTCGAGCAGTGACACTGAGGTAATCCCTGGGGTATATCTGCGATCTCCCATCCATTGGTCAAGATTTCTCTTGAACAAGGCCAGCGAGGTGCTCTGCCTCACATGTACCGGGATTTTGTTCCACAGCATAGGGAGTCTTTGGGTGATGAATCTATCCCTCCAGCACGTCCTATTAATAGCCGTGTCGAGGTTTAAGTCTCCCGCCCTTGTGGCTCTGATGGATCTAGATTTTTTGAGGTGAAGCATATTCATCAAATCTGGGTTTGACATGGCCTTGTATGTTAGGCAAAGGTCACCTCTGAGCAAGCGGTGGCGACTGAGTAGAGCTGGAGTTCTTTCAGTCGGGCAGCATAGGACAGATTTTGAGACCCTTTATCCTTTTGGTGAGGAACTTTGTGGCCTCTCCAGCTGCTGCAAGTGTCGGGTCAGATACATTCCGAATGGGGCATTGTACTCAATCATTGGTCTGATGAGTGATGAGTAAAGGGAGACTATGACCTTCCTTGATCTAGATGAGAATCCCTTCATGATAAGGTGGGCAATGTAGAAGGTCTTCCTAACTACTTTAGCTACATGGGTGTCGAATGACAGACTACTATCAACCTGGGTCCCCAGGTCCCTGATAACTTCTTCTGTGCTCAGTGGATTGCCACCTATTTGGTAGCTAGGGTAACCTTGTTTTTCCCGAAGGGTATGACTATGCATTTTTGGCATTTAACTTTAGGCCGTGGCTCTGGCACCAGTTATCCGCTTCTGTGAGACCCTTCTGAAGGATATCTGTGTCAGATGTGTTTTCTACTATGGCCCAGTTTGCAGTCATCTGCAAACTTTGTCAGCCATAACCCTCCTGTGTTTGCTTGTACTTGGAAAAGTAGATGCCAAACAAGAGTGGGCCCAGGACTGAGCCCTGTGGGACACCACTTGTGACAGGCTTTGAGTCTGACATGGCGCCAGCAACTCTGACCCTGTGGGTTCTGTCACTCAGCCAGTTTGCAACCCATCTTGTGATGTATGGGTTGACATTTAAGCTGATGAGTTTTTCAATGATACCCGAGTGGGGTATTGTATCAAGGCCTTAGCCAGATCGAGGTAGGCTGGATGGACTGCCTTTCCCTCATCAATGGCTTTGGTGACTGTTTGAAAAAGTCAACCAAGTTTAAAAGGCATGATCTGCCTTTGACAAAGCCAAAATGGGTTGGATCCAAAGTCTGCAAATTCCCTATGTCTTTATTTATGAGGTCCATTATGATCCTCTCCATGGCTTTGCAGATAAGGCTTGTCAAGCTAATGGGCGGTAATTTCCAGGGTCGGTGGAGGCACCGCCTTTGTGAAGTGGGACCACAGTTGCAGTGCGCCACTCCTGGAGTGCGTATCCAGAGGTAAGACTTTGATTAAACAGCTGTCCTAGCTGTGGGTTTAATTCCTCATTCAGTTCGTGGAGCACACAGCCGGGGACACCATCAGGTCCCATGGATGCTGTGTTTTTTGCTTTGGAGAGAGCAGTTCTCACTTGGGCGCTAGAGATGTTTGGGGGGCTGCAATCGTTTGGTATAGATATCTCTCCTTTTGGTGGGGAGGGGGGGGAGAAGTTTGCACTGAACCTGTCAGCCAGTATGTTGGCAATGTCTGTAGGATCAGTAATCTTCACATCATTTTGAACTAGCTCTGAGCATATCTGGGAGTTTCCTCCCAGGTTTCTAACATAGCTAAAGAAGGCCTTATGATTGTCTTTTGAGTCTTTAGCTATTTTTCTCTCGAAATTTGCTTTGGATGATTTTATCTTAGTTTTTTACTTATAGTGATCAAGGGTGTCTTACCTTTTAAGGATTTTGCTCTATCTTGTAGTAGCTTCCTCCTTTTGTTGTAGAGTTTGTTTATGGCTGGGGTCCACCAGACTGGACGCTTGCCTTTGCTACAAAGAGTCTTTGTTTTGCTTGGGATTGCCTTATCCATGCAGTCCTGCAGGTGCTGGTAGAAGGCATTTGTAAGTGATTCAGCGGCTTGAGTACTGTTTTCCGGCTCGGGGCCTTAAAGGGACCACACTAGTCTTTAGAAGTGTGAAGTCGGCTTTGAGAATTTCTTTACTGTGGTCTTTTTTATTTCAGGAGGGGGTGGGATGAGGACCTCCAGCGAGATTAGTTTGTGATCTGATCTCACCAGTGAGGGGTACACCTCCGGTGTTGAACATTGTGCTCCCATGTTCGTGATGATGAGATCAAGTATGTTATCTCCTCTTGTGGGGATGGTGACTAGTTGTTCCATGGCATTTGAGTTTATGAATTCCAGGAACTTTTGGGCTAGGGTGTTTGGGCTTGAGTAGTGTTCCCAGTCTATATTAGGGTAATTGAAGTCACCTAGTATGATGGTGTTTGGTGATACATTTATCCCCTCTAGTGTTTTCAGGAAGGCCATGTGAGGTTCCTGAGTTTGTGAGGGTGGCCTGTAACATGCTACAATTTGCAGAGCAGTCTTGCCTATGGTTAATTGCACCTGGATGGTCTCCGATGCATCGTCCGTTGTCACCAGTCTTGAGGTGTGGGTGTCCTTGATGAATATGGATACCCCCCCTCCTTTCTTGGTATTGTCCGGATTTTGGGGCCGGAACGCATGATATGAGGTAAAACCTGATAGCGCTGGGGTGCTCTCAGGAGCCTTGAACCAGGTTTCTGTCACAGCACAGACATCGATGTTCTCCATACTGAGAAGGGCCTCGAGTGCGTGCATTTTGAGATTTAGACTTCTGGCATTGAGCAGCATTACCCTTAGTTTTTTTTCCTTTTTTGTGTTCTAGGGTGGTAGGTTTAGAATTTATCCTGTAGATCCTGTATACAATTTGAAAATAATTCATAACCTTCCATATATACAAACATTATATCATCTATATATCTGTAATATTGTAATACATATTTTTGCATAAAATCCTGTCTATACAAACATTCTGCTTCAAATAAACCCATAAACATATTTGCATACACGGGGACAAAAGGTGCACCCATGGCCGTCCCCTGTAACTGATGATAAATTATATTATTAAACTCAAAATAATTATGTATTAAACAAAAATGGACTAATTCTATTATATAATAAGCTACTGGACTATCTCCCAAAAATGTTTTAAAGCCTCAATCCAAAAGTATGTTGAATACTAGTATATAGGCTTTTTACATCCACTGCAATCCAGTACACATCATTAGTTCATTATAAATCAGAATTTTTTTCTAAACTGTTTTGTGGTTTTATTAACAAACTTTGCAGTTAGCTAAATCACAACATAAGAGGTTAAACACTTAAAATTGCTAAAAAGTTTACTTACTTAATTTTAATGTTATTTTATACAAAGTAGTGAATAAAGTAACTCCCTTCCCTCTGGCTTTCGAAACTGCAGTAACGAAAAAGTCTTCTATTTCTGCACTTCTGGTCAGTGGCATTTAGGGTGAAAGAGCATCAGTTAAGAAACAAGATGGTGACGGTCAGTAGTGAGCAATGTGAATCTTATGAGGATATTATGATTTTTGAACCAAAGTAAAAAAGAAGAAGATTGCATTGCACTGTTCTCAGTCAGTTTTAAATAACTGGTAGGGATACGGCACTATACGGAGACAGCTGTGGAATATGGGTGTGCAGTTCATCTAGCTTATCTGCATTTTCATTCATCAACTGGACAATTTTATTTTAAGAGTTAACTTGGACTTGGACTTTTCAAATATACTGAAGTCAGCTCAGCTGTGGGTCATAAGTGGACTTTCCTTTCATGTTTAAAAGTTTCAGCTGTTTCTCCTTAATCTTGCAAACTGATTTCAGAGCAAGAAAATGCCAGGTGTTTACTTTCCTTTGGGATGTGGAGGTCACTTTAATTTATATAACTGGGTAAGTAATCTGCTCTTCTCGGATCACTGTAGTAAACTGGACTGTTTTTTTCTTTCAATCGGTAGCAGTTCCCAAACCACACAGGTGGCTACAGTTTGATGCAACCAGGCAACAAGCTTGGGTGGGGGTGATATACAAATTAAATAAGCTGTTTCAGGAGTTCAGAACTGAACCACTGTAGAACAGAAACCACGACGACGGAGCCACCATATTGACCTACCTTTGTTGTCATATTTCACCTCCTCCCTTTTCCTTGAAAAAAATGTGTGATAGTGCTTAGCAAGTGGGTGACTGTTATCTTTTGTCTGTTTCTCATATTTGATTTTCTGGCAAATAACTTGGGATTGAAGTCACTAAATAATGACATTCATTTGAGTTTCAGACTTAAAATTGTCCAGAAAATACATGATAACACAAAACCTGTTATTCTAAGTTTATGAGAGTAATATTTAAAATATTTCCACAGTTTTAGTCCTCACCCTCCCCCATTATTTTTGGCTTTGTCAGTTTGTTCAGATTTCTTGCTCCAAGAGATTGAGACATATGAACCAAATTATGGGACAGATTTTAAATATTCATTTTAGCTTAGAAGATGGCTTGAATAATATATTTTATGGAAAAGAACATGAGGCAAAAAAATCTATACAGTAGATTGGCATATGAGTGTATATTGTGTGTTAATGTTTGTTTACAGCCATATAGCAGACTGATTGCAGAGTGAATCATTTAAGTTTCGGTCCATGATGTCTTTTTAACTCTGGACTATTTTACTTTGGGTTATATTTTTAACAGTTGTTGTCTTTCATTGTTTGTGTTAAGAACTGTATTGTAAATTTTATGTTAGGAGGTTTACATATTTTTTGTAATAATCTCACAGTATATAAAAACTTCCACTTTGCCTGTTCTGTGAGCCCTCATGAGACAGGACAAAGCCCAGCAGATTTTCTAGGTTTGTAGACAGAGAGGAGTTTTTGGTCACTGTATCACAATGACTGACTGAGAACATAGTTGTGTAGAATGTGCTTTAGCTTTATACAAGTTCAAAGTTTTATACAGTTTCAAATGTTAATATAGATAAAGCAGTATTGTTAGGTTG
Organism: Protopterus annectens; assembly: GCF_019279795.1. Classification (NCBI taxonomy): domain Eukaryota; kingdom Metazoa; phylum Chordata; order Ceratodontiformes; family Protopteridae; genus Protopterus; species Protopterus annectens. The sequence goes on along the minus strand of NC_056729.1, from coordinate 493,424,485 downwards.
TATTTTGTTATTTAATATTAGTGCAGCAGTTAATTTTATTTTTATAAAAGAAAATTGCATTTTAGTTTTGTACAAGTTCAAATGTTAATATAAATAAAACTCTAGTGTTCTGGTTATATTTTGTGTTTGCTACTTTATCTGTTCTTCAATGTATGCTTGAATGTTGGTATCTCACAAAACAATTTGAGTGGGTGGGGTTACATGATTAAGTATGCAAATTTTATGTTAACCAGCATCCAGATTTTTGCCAATTGTACCTATTTTTCATGGGCCTTTGTCCAGATTTTTGATGTTTCCAGGTTGAGAGGTATGGTCATTAGCTTTTACTGAAGATGTGAGCACTGGGTATGTCTCCCACTGCTGCCTTTCTCATGTACTTCTTTCCATGCCTGTTCAGGTAAGTAATGATCTTCTAACAGCTACAGGGTAAACAACAGTTGTGGTTGGTGCAATATCCCTCCTAGCGATAGGTTATTTAACCTTTCTGGGGATATGGCACAGGTCCTTCTGATAATCTTCAACAATCACACTTTCAAGACAATCTACTACAACTGTGATGGTGCCTCTGTTAGATCATTTATGTGGCTTTTATTCCCCACCCTGTCTGTGAAGACAGTTGCAGTATACATATCTCACTTGGTTACTCTGGCAACACCTAGCCCTAAAATTGCGGTATGTACTGGAACCAGTGCCTTACACTTGTAAAAGTACTATGATGCTTTAGACTGAACTCGTAGGATCCCTTAAATCCACATGTAGTAAGTAAATCCCTAATGTGCAGTTGTTACCTGCTCATTAAATAGAGCCCTCCCCTTTCTGCCCACCTCTTCATCTAATGCACTCCTTGACTATAAATCAGATGCTCATATAATGTAGCAAAGTGCTGAGTACTTGCTTCCTTGTTATAAGGTCTCCCAATGTTTTAGAAGTGGTGACATATCATTTACTGTCCCATCTATGGAAGTAAGTGCATATATCTGCAATAAAATTACTGACACAGTTTTCAGGTGAGCTTAACATGTTCAAAGAGAACATTTTTTAATGTAGGCAATAAAATCAGAGTGAGACATCTTACTGATTATATGCATAGCTTTACCCAAGAGCAGAGGAGTTAAAACCATTACCAATTGTCTTTTGTCAGTTTTGAGCAGTTTATACCCTCTGGAAAATGCTAAGATAAAATTGTCAAAGTTACCCCCTCTTTGTACTGAGAAAACAATTTAGTATTGACCTTGGTTTCCAATGCTGAGTTTCACATGCACTTGGTCAAGGGTCATAAGCTGCTTCTCATACTAATGTAGCTTTTTTCTTTCTTCAAAAGCCTTATTCATATTCACATTTTCATGCTGCTACTTTCTTTCTTCTGCAGTGATGTCATGATTTCACTTTTACTCCTCTGGATCTTCAACTATTTCTTCTCTCAGTCTGTCTCTCTGCTCTCACTCCCTATTTGCACATAAATCTGTTTTATTCATTCGGGTGCCCTGACCTCCAGTTCTGGTGTTTTTAATTCAGTCTCATTTTAAGATCATGTTGCACACTTACAATCGCTGTCAAGCTGTCTTCATATACAGTGCACTGATCTTAAAATGCACTCTCATTCTAGACACTATATGGGGGTCTTTTTGATTTGCATTCTTTGTGCCACTGAGTTATTGGAATATTCCTTATAGGTCATCTAATTTTTCTGACTGAAAAATAGAACAACTGATGTATAATATATACTGCTGAATATTCTACCTTGTGGCTGCAAGGGTATACACACCTTTCTGACAAAATGGTTTTGCAGGCTAAATAAGTCCAGTTAGCAATACCACTTCAAACCAAGTATATGAGATGTAGGGCCAAAGGGTTTGAATACATTGCTTCCACCAAATATGTGAGATGTAAGCCTAAAGGGTTTGAATCCAACATCACTGTCACCAAATAATATGTCATGTGCCAAATATAGGACAGATGGGGTGACTGGTCTTAAAGCAGATGGACACTATTGTTTTGTATAATGGATATGTTACCTTCCGCTATTATGTTACACAGCTAGACAACAGAATTATAGTCACTGGCTATCCAGGATTTCATCTACCTCTGTATGAGTCTGTTTCTTTCCAGTACAGACTGACACACACATGCACACACGCACACACACACACACACACACACACACACACACACACACACACACACACACACACACACACACACACACACACACACACACACCTACTCACACATACATGCACATTATTTCTTAGGAGGGCCTACTGATGCTTCTCCAATACCAACACCTTTTCCTTCTTTTCAACTGCTACCACTCAGACCAAACTGGCACAAAGGTCAAAATAAATGGACACTTCCAGTAAGCCAACCAATATGTTCAATTATAGCAGGTTATTGCCAATCTGTCCTCAAAAAAGGGCAGATCCCAACAGACACAACAATGTTGGAGTTACCACATATACTAATAAATAAAGTACCAGCCACAGTCTTTCGTTGTATACAAAATAAATTTGCTTAATACAAAATCAGACAAAAGAAGAGTAAAAACATTTACATACAATCATGTACTTGACTGCACTGGAAAGAATAAAAGAAAATATTTTTAATAAATGGTTGATAATGGAATAGATGGCAAGTGATTAACATGAACTATATTTAAATACCCTTATTCCTAATGTTTTCTGAAAATACTGTGCTATAGCTACCTCTTACTAAAAACACAGAGGTGGATGAAATGCAGGATAGCCAGTGACTATAACTCTGTTGTCTAGCTGTATAGTATAAAGTTAGTATGGCAGTGTCAGGTAACATATTCATAACACAAGACAGCACTGTGCATCTGGCTTAAGGCCAATCACCTCATCTGTCATATATGACAAATTATTTATTTCATTATTATTTTATTTTACATTTGTTAACCGGGAAAGTCTGACTGGACACAGGTCCATTTTCAGCGGAGGCCCGGGGAGAAAAGCTCCAAGCAAATAATACAATTCCATAGAGACAAAACAGTAGCATTTAAGGAAACATAATAATACACATATAAGATACATATAGGAATACAATTGAGTGCAGAAGGCTCCAAATACAGATGTAGTCACAAAAACAGCACCAAATAAAAGAACAGTGAATATATTTGAACATAATTAGCAGAGATTCACAATTTCTAAGTTTTTTTGGCAGTAAGCCAATATTCATATAAGTATCTAAAAATATAACAAAAATTTTTTTTCTGACTTGGGTAACAACCAATTGATACTAAGCAGATTTCTAGCTACCAGATATAGGGAGCAGCCTTATGATCTGTAGCACTATCCTAGCACCAGTGCAGTGGTATGGCCTAGCCTGGGGAGTAACATGTGCAATGCCAGTTATTTGTGTACTGGGTTTTGAGAAGTTTTTTTTAATTGGGAAGTAGAGGTAGTGGAAGTTAAGTGGCTTGGGAATGAATTCTAGGTTCTGGCAATGGTGCAGGCAAAGAGAGATTTACCCGCATCATTTTTGTCTTTGATGACATTTATGTGGTTCTGATAACTAGATCGTAAGGTTCTGGTGGTGGTGTAGGGGTGAATTAGGTTCTGAAGTGCTGGAGGTTTGTCAGAGAGGTGGTAGAGCTTGTGAGCTACTGAGAGTTGGTTGAGTAGGAGTAGTTGAGGTAATTCAAGCCAATTTCGTTCCTTGAGAGCAAGACAGTGATGGGATCCATCAGTAGCAAATTTGGCAATCTTGTTGTAGCAGGATTCCAATTTGTTTAGTTCACTGTGGTGAAGATTAGTTAAGATAAACGAGGCATAAAGTACAATGGATAAAAGGTGAGTTCTTGCTAAGGTGGCTTTGGTAGGTCTAGTGATGAACTGTCTATTCCTGTAGAGGAGACCAAGCCTTTTGTTAACTTTCTTAATTGTTTGGGCTATATGTATGTCAAATTTTAGATTATTGTCAATTTCAACACCTAATAGTTTTGTGTGTGTTGTTGGGGTGATTTGTATGTTGTCTCTAGATGTTACGGTAAAATTATTATTTGGTGGAGGAGATCTACCAGGGCTAAAGAGAATGAGTTTTTTTTTTGGGGGATTAAGAATAAGTTTTTATGTTAGTGAACCATGCTTCAGCTAAGGAAACTTTTTTTTGGGTTATGGCTTTTAGCTCATGTAGGATGGGGGCACATATAATGGTGGTGTAATCTGCATATTGCACAATTGAGGCAGAGAGTGTGGGTGAGGCTATCTGGTTAGTAAATAGTGAGTATAACAGAGGTCCTAGGATGGACCCTTGTGGGGACACCTATGCCTACTGGTAGTAGAGTGGACAGTTAATTTTGCCATAGAACTGCCTGCTGATGGTCTGTTAAGTAGTTATGTTTGATATGCAATCACATTATTAAGTTTGATCTTACTGTCTCTGAGAAAGCAGGGAGCACTTTCAGTTTTCTATAATCCCTGTAAAAATTATGTTTGCTGCTTCAAGACATAAAACAATTTTTTTCACTTCCATAATTTATAACAATGAAGAAAACACATAAGACTGGGTTCAGCTTGTCTTGCAAGTAAAAGTTTCTCAAATCCAAAAATATAATCTAGATAAAGAGAAAAATGTTAGCAGTCCTGCCTGTTGGATGGTGTTTTAAATTAAAAACACGCTTTCCTCTTTTTAAAAGAAGCTGTGTGCTAAGCAGTTAAGAAAAAAAAATTATTTTAGTGATGAAGTGTTCTTTTCAGATTGGCTCCTTACTATCTATTCCATCACTGGTGGATTTCCAGTTTTATTTTATCATTTTGCTTATGAGATGGGGTATCCCCATAACCCCCTCACATAGACTACAGAGTTTTTTGTTTATAGCAGTGCTTGTAATAATGGTCAAATGTTTATTTGATGAAGTCCTGTTTAATTGGATGAAAGCACCGGTAATTTTTCCCATTATCTTTTCAATAAAATGTTGTTCACCCATGCCACTCATGCTTTTGTATTAATCTTTTAGATTTCAACAAACTTTCCACATAAATTTAGGAAGCCAATAGTCTGTTCAAATATTATATTATGTTTAAACATTATCCTATGTTATCTTCTGTTGGCTGAATATCTGTAATATTGCTAATACTTCAGCTAAACTTCATATTGGTTTAGCGTTTATTTCTATGTATCATTTATTGCTTTTAAGATGCATCTAGTGGGGTGGTAAGATGGCTTTCCAATGCAATGCTGGGTTATCCTCCTAGCAGCCAAGCAGTATCCTTAGAAGGGGTGCACTTTGTACAGTTGTATGTGTTCTAAGGGTAAGGGCACTAACTTTGAGCCCATCCTTTTCCTTGTGGTCTTTCTCACACCTTTTCTCTTTCATACTATACTCTCATTTCTTGGAAGTAGTATTTTTTTTAATTTTTATTCACTTTTAAATAATAAACCAGCATATTAATATCTAAAACAAATAACTAATTACAAAAGTATCTACATCAAACTTAATCAAATGTATTTATAGTTTCCATTAAAAGGAGAAAAGGCTGTTGTAAATGAAATAGGAATCAATACTAACAAAGTTTTCAACTTTGTAGAATGATAACAAGGCACAAAAAACTGGTGAAAAACAAAAAGACAAGTCCCGAACACAGTAGAGTCCACACACAGCGTTTAATATATCCTCACAAAATAAACTTAAAGTGCTTTTCGTCTGCCCACAAAGATGACTTCCTCAGAAGTAATTGTTACAAAACATAAAGGGCCAGATTCAGGAAGCCTCCGTGTAAGAGTTATAACTCTTACACGGAGGCTGCAGTTAAACGGTGTGATGTCAGCATGTCATGCATATGCATGAGGTGCATGAGGCATGCTGAATCACACTGTAACTCTTACACGGTCCATGTAAGAGAGTAGGGGGTGTGTCCGTAGGCTAAGCCCTGCATGCGGACACGCCCCCGTAAGTGTAGAATGGCTGAAAGTAAACAGCCACGAGAGAGGCCATGGAAATGTAAACAAACACACTACACAACACATTCCCCCACAGACCATCAGTGTACAAAGTGAACAGAGGCTATAAAATGAAAATAAAAACTGTTTTATTTTTTTTAACCCCCGTAAATGTGTGCTACTGTGTGCGCTCGTGTGAGCGGGTGTGCTACTAGCGCAACTGCAGTTAGCAATCACTGGAAAAGGATATGAGAACTAAATATGCAAAGTAAGCTAAGAAAAAATAGCTTAGCGGTAGAGTTGCCGGCTTAAGAATAGGCAGGCAGGGTTCAAACCCACACAACAACCTTTTTTTTTGTAAATAAGCACTAAAAAAGCCCCTGACAGTATTGTCCAAATGTAAACGTATACCCTTTTGTAAAATGGAATGAAATGGAGCATATATATTGAAGTAACACAATAATAAAAAATAATTAGAAATGTGCTGATAGCTAAGCTGCTGTGAAACAGAGTGCCCGTAGCTGCGTAGTGTTTAAAAAGCTGCAAACTGTATGCCCATTGCTAAGCACCGGTTTAACAGGCTGAAACTGTTTGCAACTAGCTGTGCTTAGCTTAACATGTGTGTCACTAGCCAATTAAGGTTTATCCCAGCGCACACTGTTTGCGCCGCTCCACAAGCTAACTGGCAGTGCGCATGCGTTAGCTCAGCAAACGCGCAGACCTGCTTTTAAGTGCTTAAAAGTGCTTATGGCATGTTTGATTGACAGGTCCTCAACTCATTTCTGTCAGGAAAATTAAAAATCAGTGATCAGATTCGAACCCAGGATACCATGCACTAGAGTCAAGGTACTAAACCACTAAGCCATGACAGCAACACCTAGAAATGCAGAAATAGCATATATATGGGATAAAATCCAGAATGGAGCATGATAAAGCATTTTCAGTGAAGTAGATACAATTCCAAAATGGCCAATCAGAGAAATGTGTGGGAAAAGCGGCATATATAAGCCCCATAGGCGGGAATACACACCAGAACCGATTGTAGAACAGACCTGCAGTCAGAATGAGTGGAGTAGGTGAGGGACGTTGCTTTCGAGCACAGCGTTGGGGCATTGAGGAGTCCAGATACATGGTCTGGCTCCTTGTCCATCATCACAAGGCCCAACTCATGCAGGGCCAGGTCTCATGGGGAGCGTACAGGGCGGAGGCATGGGACCAGTTGGCTCGTGATCTGACCAGTGCTACTGGCATTCCACGCACTGGTGAGCAGGTCCGTCACCACCATGCGGACCTGAAGCGGCGTAAGCAAGACCAGTTGACCCAATGGATCCAGGAGGCCCGGGATATGCCCAACGCCCCACTACTGAGTAAGTTACATTTTACTCATGTATGTAAGGATTTCAACTAGCTGATACCATTGGAGATGTGTAGTCCAATATTACTTCCTTTGTATTACAGCTGCAGGTGTCCGCTCTGCGAACCGTGAGACGCATGACCATAGGCTGGCGCGGCTGCGCCACCATGCAGGTTAGTAACCCCATCTAGTACTTGTAAATAAATATTATAGTGTAGCATGTATCAGAACACTGCAGTGTATTGATTAAAAGTAATCTAATGTGCAAGCAAGAATTGAAAGTTTGCAGGTATGGCTGCAACAAGTTCATCAGTATGCAAGTGTGACTGGAAAAATAATTTATAGAAATAGTGCTGTAATACAGATGTCCCACCATTAATTAAATGTAGTATAACCTGCAGTAGTCTCCAGAGTACAGCTTCAGAATCTGAGGTAGTCACATGTGTGATTTATCCCCTGTTGAAATGCTGAATCATGACAGAAGTGAGGCTGTTGGAAAGTGTTTGAATCACCACAGGTCTAATATGTGAACAAAGCCTAGAAGTACCAACCTGAACTGTGAAGTTGCAGGATGTGTGAGAGTGACAGAAAGGGTCATGTATGAATAAATAAAGTAGTAATAACCCCTGAATATATTAGCCCCAGTGTGTTTCCACAGAACTAAATGCATGTGGGAAGTACAAATTAACATCCCAAACTGATTTCAGTGTGTCTGAATCTGGAATGTCTAGGCCAAAATCTGTATATGGTGATAACAGTAAACAATTTGCAGATAGAATGAATGATTATCTGACAGACTAAACAGCCGTAGTTGTCCCCTGTCCTGACATCAAAGTGTAGCAGGATGATGTATCTGAGCAAATTAAAAATAAGTAGGATAGTGATGTATTTGTAACAGGTGTAGCATGACAGTCAAATAAAAATCATTTTGAAACATCAGCCTCAACTTAATTGTGTACCTATTACAAATGTATATCAATGTGTAACTTATGAATGTGTCATCACTTTCTATCTCCACCCAACCCTATAATTCCATATAACAACACCCAATAAATATTGGTATGTGAACATTTCATTAACCATGGACATTTGTCCGTTTCAAAAATATATGCATGTCTGTTCGTGCATGTGCCCTGTTCATACCTGCAAATCTGATGGCCTGTTGCCATTAATCAACCCTGCATGTTGTTTGATTGTGTATTTCCGTTCAAATAATGCATGTGATATTGATATGCCCCTTGTTCAATGGTGTTAATATCTGGGAGTTTGTTTAATGGGAATACCAATGCATGCTGTTACAACTAATCTGAATGGAATAATATGCCACTAACCCAAACTAACATAACTACTCACAAACCTAGAACGCTTGGGAAGGCAGGTCCCAGCGGACCCACCTCTCCCACCTCAGCTGGCGACTGCACCTGGCACTAGTGCCCAGGCCGGACCCTCCTCCGGTGGCCCTGTGCCACCTTCGGGTGGAAGCGCTGCAGGGGATGGGGCCCATCCCCCCTCTGCAAGCGTGGCTGGAGGAGTTCATCCACTCACCCTCCAAGGTGTCCAGTCTGTGGTGCGAAGGGAGATCCAAGACTCCGTTCTTGGGCCCCTACGCCAGCTCGAGGCTCGTGTGGCACAGCTAATGGCCCTGGCCGTTGCCCCGCCTCACAGCCCCCAGCACAGCCCCGTCCTGGGCTATGAAGGAACAGTGGCAACTGCCTATGGGTGGGGATATCAGTTTCACTGTTGCCATCTGTGGGCTCATGCGTCTTGGATATCCCAACCTCCATCCCCTTCAATTGTGTAACCCCCCCACGTGTGTCATACACCGCCCCTGTATGCGTCTTGTCTGTCTTGTCTGTTAACCTACCCAACCTACCTCCCCAGCTATACCGACTTCCTTCACCTGACATACCACTCTCACCTAAAAAAAAAAAAAAAGGGCACTCTGTACCCACAAAAAAATTACGCCCCATACATAGCTGTCCATGTCGCACACATGTCCGCTTGACATTGAAACTGCTAATTACAATTGGCTCTACAACAAACATTAATGTTGTCCTGACACCTCTCTCAGGGGTGGAAGGTTTCAAATGTCTCACCAAAATACATGGAAATGCACAGCTGTTGCTGCTAAAGACATGGGCATCTATGGGCCTTACCTACATCCCTCCTGCAAATCCCACACTTGTTTCCCTACTGTCTTACCCTCTTTGTGACCCCTTTTCACCACTTTCCTGTCACCCCTTTTCTTTTCTTTCAAAGAAAATAGCGCTGGTGTCTTGTGTGTTAGCGGAGCTCACCGTCAGTCGCATGGGTGAGCTCCGCAAAAAAGCGCAGACCTGGTTTAAGTGCTTAAAAGTGCCTTTATGGCACTTTGATTGACAGGTCCTGTACTCATTTTGAAAGTCTGGAAAGAAAAATAAATTCCTACTGCCAGTCTCGAACCCAGAACCTTGGTAACATTAGTCTGTATGACCTACCACTAAGCCATGACTGCCATACAAGAATGTAGTGCTAAAATAAATATAACATGTAATAGTAGGAATCAATATAAAGGCAATATAGGAGGTGTACTACCCAATACATTTCAGGTAGAGTTTTAATGGCCGAATTACTGGATTCCCACACTAGTTCAGTGTTGACAGAAACAGCCCTACTAATTGTTCGCTTGTACATAATAATGTAAGGTAATGTACACATAAGAAGATATGTAAATGTACACATACATATATATAAATATATAGTAATACATATGAAATATAGTCGTAGGTGTCAGTATCCATACACACTCACTACAGGAGACAGTGAAGATAAATGCAGCAGCCAGAATCTGCAACACAGCCTGACCCCTCTGAGACCCACTAACCCTTTTAACTGCTTAAAGGTGGCTTCAGCACTTTGATTGACAGGTCCTGTACTCATTTTGAAGGTTTGGAAAGAAAAATAAAGTCCCACTGCCAGTCTCAAACCAAGGACCTTGGTAACATTAGTCTGTATGACCTACCACTAAGCGATGACTACCACATGAGATCATCGTGCTAAAATAAATATAACATGTAATAGTAGGAATCAATATAAAGGCAATATAGGAGGTGTACTACCCAATGCATTTCAGGTAGAGTTTTAATGGCCGAATTACTGGATTCCCACACTAGTTCAGTGTTAACAGAAACAGCCCTACTAATTGTTCGCTTGTACATAATAATGTAAGGTAATGTACACATAAGAAGGTATGTAAATGTACACATACATATATATAAATATATAGTAATACATATGAAATATAGTCATAGGTGTCAGTATCCATACACACTCACTACAGGAGACAGTGAAGATAAATGCAGCAGCCAGAATCTGCAACACAGCCTGACTCCTGTGTGACCTACTAACCCCTTAACTGCTGGAAGGTGCCTCCAGCACTTTGATTGATAGAACCTGTACTCAATTTGAAAGCAAAATACAAGCATACTAGTAGGCCCTACCACAAGACCATTTTAACACTAGTCTGTATGACCTACCAGCAAGGCATGACTCTCATACAGGAATATAGTGCTAAATAAGTGGAACATGTAATAGTAGGAATGAAGATAAAGGCAATATAGTATGTGTACTACCCTAAGCATGTCAGACAGACCTTCACTGTCCCAATTACTGGATTCCCATACTAGTGTGTGTTAACAGAAACAGCCCTGAAAATTGTTAGCTTGTACCCAATATTGTCAGCTAATGTACATATATGACAGTATGTATATGTACACATATGTATATATAGCAATACATAATAAATATAGTTGTGGGTGTCAGTATGCATACACACTCACTACAGGGAACAGGTGGGAGAAATGCAGCAACCTGAATTCACAACACAGCATGAAGCATGAGAGATGCACTAACCTTCACACTCACAGAACATTTTCCAACAGCATACCAGCATGGTCCACGCCCTTACAATCTGAAAGGGCAACGCCTATCTCACATACCTTTTTATAGCACTGTCCTGAAATCACAGTGAGACATGCAATCAGTACACAACTGGCTGTATGCAATTAGCCAATGCTGCCTTACAATTGGTGCAGAGGCCATCACATGGGCCTATGCAGATACCTACAAAAGCATTCAGTACCCACACTCCACACATGCAATACAATCATTGCACAAACCTGAGAAAGAGAGAGAGAGAGAGAGAAACAGAGATACGAAAATAAACAGACTGACAGCAGCAAAACCAGCAGCAGCAGCAGAAAACTGCAAGCAGCAAGCAGCATCAGTGATACAGCAACAGCTGCCACAAACACAGGTAATGCAAAGTAGCAGGTTAATACTGTGTTTACTGTGACACCTCCAAATGTATCATAGTTCACTATCTATAGGTATGTGCATGAGATAGGTTGTGTGTACATAGTCCTGAAATATATACATATGTAATATTGCTGTACATGTTGCCCATACTTAAAACTTCCATAGCTTAGAACACAAGGCCAGTTGTGCATATGATGCAGTAGTTACCAGGGTCAGTAGAGGTTACTCCTCATTGGTGTGGGACCACTGTGTATGTATGGCACTGTTCAGGTACATATCCCGTAGTATGGCCAGGGATTAATATCAGTCTGTCATGTGGTGCTATGTCCTCCAGGGGTGAATGTAGCACACATCCAGGGATACCATTTCGTAACAGTGATGCTATGTGTTCTGCAATGATGAGGGTGGCTCTCACCTGGACATGTGAGAGGATAGGGAGGTGACAGCCATCTGGGATAACTAATACCACATGTGTAGGAGAATGGTGGGGTTACCTGCACCTAAACTGTCTGCAACAATGTTGCCAATATCTGTGCATTTGGTGAATGTGAAGCATCTTAACACTGCTGACCACAGATGCCTTGCCGTCATGTGAATCTGCCCTGTGCTGCAGTAGCCTCCTACTATTGTTATACAATATGCCTGTATCTGTAGTCCACTGGACAGGATTAATAAGTGGTGTGCAGTTGTTCTGGGTTAGATATGTGTGTGCACAGTACATGCAGTATGTGGGATGTCTGTGGTAAGCATATGCAAAGGGGCGGTGTGTGTTGTGGCTTCCACTGGCCCAATGGGCTGCATGGATAGCATCACTGTCATAACTAGTGAATAACTGTGTAATTACATGCATACATAGCAAGGTAGTGTACTGTGCTTGTGGTGTTGTTCGGATATGTATATCCAGGCTGAGTAATATGTGTCCACATCACAGGGTTGGATGGCAACACACATCCAGTATGTAGGGATGAACACCCAGAGTGTGTCAGACGTGTCGCCTGTGTAGAAATATCTGGCCATTACCTGTGCATCCCCCACAACACACACACATGCAACATATGGCAGAAGTACTATAGCAGTACACACATGTTCATAGGTTCATACTAGGCTATTTGCCCTAGGGCATTGTTAAGCCTAGTAGAATGTGTTTGTCTTTCGCCACCCAATTACAAGTTATGCTGCTATGCCCTTGTCCGACGTTAGTATACTGTGCCTCTGTCTAACAGTGACATAGAAGTGATACCTGGGGTACAACTATGATCTCCATCCACTCATCCAGATTCCTATGGAAGAGAGTCAATGAGGGACTCTGCCTAACCTGTAGTGTGAGCTCATTATAGAGTGAAGGGAGCCTCTTGGTTAGGAATATGCCCCTCCAGCATGTCCATGTATGTCAGTGCTGAGGTCCAGGTCTCCTGAGCATGTGGCTGTATGGGACTCTGATTGCCTGAGGTGCAGCATGTTCATTACTGCTGGGTAGGACATGGCTGTATATGGCACGCACAGATTGCCTCTGAACAGGCAGTATGCCACTGAGTCCAGCTGGATTTCCTTTACCTGGGCAGCATATGACATCTGTTTGAGCCATTGCATCCTCTTGATGAGGTACTGTTGTCCTGTACCAGTTGCTGTAGGTGTCTGGTTAGGTACATCCCAAAAGGTGCATTGTACGCAATTATAGGCCTGATGATGGATGAGTAAAGAGGCACAATGACCTCCCCTGCCATACATGTGAATCCCTCATGATTACCTGGGCTATATAACATGTCTTTCAATCCACGTTGGCCATGTGGTTGACAAATGACAAACCGCTACCATGTTTCTTCCCCAGGTCCCCAACTACGTCTTCTCTACTCAATGGCCTAACACCTATGTTGTACTTTGCCACCAATGTGGAGGCATGGGAATCTGCATTGAATACTGATACTCCCCCTCCCTTGTTCAAGTGTTGGGGCCGACAAGAATGGTAACAGCTATAATTTGGTAGTACTGGTGTGCTCCTGTGAAACCTGAAACAGGTTTATGTTACTGCACAGATATCGATGTCCAGAATGCTAAGTAGGGTTTTGAGTGTGTGCATCCTGAGGTCTAGACTTCCGGTGTTGAGTAGCATCACTCTTACTTCCTCATCCTTTGTGATACAAATGGATGTGGGTTTGCCTTATGAGCCTTGCCTAATACAGGCACTATGGGTGTAGCCTGTATTAGGCAAGGCTCATAAAGCAAACCCACATCCAATAGGACAGGGGTGACAGGTGCAAGCTGTCCCTAGCAAAGCATACCACCCCAAGATGGCAGGCATTGGCACACCTGTGAATGACACCAGTATGTCAGTCAATTGTTGGAAGGGATCATCGTGCCTTGATATTGTGGCATCGTTCTTGGTGAGAGTAGGATGCTACTCAAGGTCAGGGTCAAACTGTCTTTGGCTACGTGCTCAGAGAGCTCCGTACTGTCTCATGTCATGTAGTCCAGGGAGGTATGTGTCAGGTCATTCACACCAGCATGGACATTGACTGAGTCATACCTGTACTTGCCTTGGGGTTACCTGAGTGTTTGTGTTATGTGGCAGGTCATAGTGCCCGACAAGCTGCACACCTTGACCCTCATCTCGTTAAGCCTGGTGAACGTGATGTTAGTGTGCCTGATGATAGAGGCACCTAGTGCAGGTGTATGAGGTGTGTTGTTTACTGTTAATGGCTGTGAGTGTTCAGCACATTGGCTTTGTGTGATATGTGTTGCACGTGTTCGTTTCCGTGGTAGTGGTGCCTGAGTGTCTGCTTAGGAGGTCTCTGCTGCATAGGCAGACCTGTAGTCCAAGCCTACAAGTATGTTCATGTGTGATCATGTGTTAGTTCTGCTGTCGTGGTAGGTCTATGTGAGACTGGAAGTGTAGTGAGTGTGGTTTCCTTCGCCACCTGACTGGTTATGGCGGTATTGAGTAGACAGAGCCTAGCCTCCAGTTTGGTATATGGTTGCATCACTCACATGAGTTTGAATTTGTTGTTAGGAGGAGGGGGTTGTCTGTGTACATGCAGCTGTTCTAACATTGTCTCTGGAGTACCACACTCACCAGCTGGACTGGGGAGGGAACTGACAACTGACCTCTGGACATGCTAGAATACTATTGTGAATTCCGTAATAATTAAAAACAAGGTCCAGTGGGGAGTCAGGGTGTACTGATATTACCTACAACTGCTGACTGATATAAAAGCGTCAGTGAGCAAGTGCCAGGTAACCTAAGTGCAATGTGTCACAATTAAGTAAATGCAACAATGACAAGCAGTCACTTGCTGTCATGTGTACCATGGAAATACGTACAGTAAGCAATGCAGATATCAGTAGTGAGTCACAGAAGTGTTGAGAAGCTGTGTATTATGTGGAAGTAGCATACCAGTGAAATAACAAGCTAAGAAATAACAAGCATATAAACAAAGGTAGATCCAGGAGGCCTGGATGTAGTGTTTGCTACAGCCAACAAGGTGTAGCCATGTCAGTAAGATACAGCTCAGATATGCAGGCACTATAAACCTGAAACTAGATGTCCCCAGCTATGAATGGCAGAGTACAGCCTATTGTCACACACGAGTGCAGACCACAAACCTTGTTAATGTTAAATAACTGGCCTGAAGGCCAACTGCCTATACCAGAACTAATACACTTGTACACTGGGCCCTCAATCAGCAGTTCCCAACTTCAATGGATGAAAGATATGTGTCCTGCCACCACAGTGCTTGCCACAAACCTCCCTAATGTAAAACAACTGGTCTGAAGGCCAAGTGCTTAGTCCAAATGACTTAGAATGATAGCTACACTGTAATCAAGTTACAACCAAGCAGTAATAAGTACAATTTAATACTCCCTGTATAGAATGTGTACCATGTATTGCTGAGATACTATGCTGATAACCTGTTTGTGTACCTTTCCAGGTTAACATGGCTCCAAAAAGGAACCCAGCATATTCTGCTGCAGAGGATGACATGATTCACCAGAGCCTGGTGCGTGACTATGCCATCCTGTTCTCACGCACCACCCAGAATCAGCAGGAGAGGTCTGCACTGTGGCAAAACCTAGTTAGCAGGATAAATGATGTTGGCATGCATGATAGGACATATGAGCAGGTGAGACATCACTGCAGTGATTTGATTAGAAATGTCCGCCAGCGTGCTGCAGATATCCGCAGGCAACAGGTTGCCACAGGTGGGGGGGTGGCCACACATCCCCCTCACCAGACAGGAGGGGCTACTGCTAAGTGTTGTGGATCCAGCCCCAGAACAACAACAGCAACAGTCATGCATCATGATGGAGGTTGGATCCACACAGCAGCAAGACACCGAGCGTGCAGGTAAGATGCCATATTTATCTATTGTTATTACTTTTACATTTGTTGACCAAGATAGTCTAGCTGGATATATGTCCATTTTCAGTAGAGGCCTGGGGAGAAAAGCTCCACACATAACATAATAAAGGCAGACAGACAAGTTGTTAATACAGACAGCCAACATAATAGAAATATACACCAGCCTGTTAATTAAATCAACATACATTTAAGGAACTCAAACAGTTTAGAGTCATACACAATGTACTGTCAGTTTCAAAGCAATTCTACCTAAAGCATAACGGTTATGCAATAAGGCAAAAGCCATATAGATAATAGTTAGGGCTCAGAAGGGTAGAGAAGTAGAAGGAGTATGAAAGATAAAATAATAGGGAAGAGGCAGGAGTCAAGAAGGGAAGTGAGGAAAAGAAGGAAGACAGTCAAGAGGAGGTGGGAGGGATGGGAGAAGTAGGTCAGAGCATAGAAGGACATCAAGGTGAAAGAAACAGGGTAGAAGCTAGTTTTTATGCACAATGAGGGGTTAAAGGTAAAGAGAGGATGGGGAGAGGGACGTTAGCCTGGAGTCCAACAAGAACAAAGACAGTGGTTTTGGAAGTACAGTTTGAGTTGTCGTTTGAAGAGAGGTAAGGGTGAGATTAGAGTTAACTCCTGGTATGTACATATGACTGTTCTGTACACTGTTACTTCATGCACGCATAAGGTGTGCATGTGGTATGTATCTGTCATCATGATATGTAATTGTGCATGTGTGATACAGACATTATGAGCAGCTGATGTGTAAAAGGGAACTAGTGTACTACTGTACTGTATCATGTGCAAAACAAATGGCACACTTGTGCCCACTGACATTACTCTCTTCACACTTCCAGGTCCCTCCCATCTAGCAACGAGGCAGGCCATACATGCTGGTGAGTGTTTTAACATTACCTGAAAAACAATTTATAATACTAGTAAGAGTAGTGTAACTCTGTAGTAGACATGCTGGTGAGTGTGTTAATAATACCTGTAATACCCAGTTGTACTAAATTAAGAGTAGTGTAACACGGTACTGATGTGTGTGTTTACTGTGGGGTGTGCATGTGTGCGAGTGTGCCTGTGCCCATGTGTGCATGTGTGTTAGTGTCCATGAGTGCATGTGTCCATTTCTGAATGTGTGCATTAGTATTGAAGTGCATCTCTGTCAAATATGTGTTGAGACTGTAATCTGTGTTCCCTGTTTTCCTCCTGTAGGTTCTGGTGCTGCTCTGGTGACCTGCAGCAGGGAACCTGAATCTTGTGCCCCAGGTACTGATGATGATGAAATGTCTGTAATGGTGCAGGAAGGTGTGTCTGGGTCCACCATTGGTCAGCCAATTGACAGTACACAGCTGTCAACCCCGTCAATGCGCACAGTCATCCTGCCGTTACATCCTTTGTCACCATTGTCCCTAGGTGATGGACAGTCTGCAATGGGCATAGATCAGGGTAATGTGGTACCTGTGGTACATGCATCCCCACAAGGCAGCCATGAGCAGGGTCCTCCAATGGTACCACGCAGACAGTCGCCCATGGGTTCTCGTGGGGGCATCCGTGGCCGTACTGCCTCTGGCCGACGTGCCCAAGGAGGTATGTCAACCTCCACTATGTTTCGAACTGTCATGCAGGCACAGGCACGTATGGAAAGGTACACCAGACAGGGTCTGAGGGAGCTGAGAGCATGTCGCACAGCCATGACAGACGGCATGCGTGACGTTGCAAATGCTATCCGTAACTTCACAGATGTCATTGACAGACGTTGTGGGGGCATAGAACAGCTGCTCCACAACCAGATGTCCATGGGCCAGGGCGATGGTGTGCATTTGCGACATCGATGTGGCCGTATGCCAGCAACAGCACCAGCTGGCAGTGGCCGCGGACAACAGGCCCACTCACGCACCTCAAGTGCCAGCACCAGCCCCAGCAATGCTGGGTCTGTGCTGTCATCAGGATGCCCCAGGAGACCACGTGCACGTGGCTCTGGACAGTCCCAACAGGGAACTGTGTCCAGTCAACACACCCCTGCTTCTGACGACAGTACCCAGTCTGGGTTAGTACCGGATACGGCCCGTAGCACCCCTGCCAGGCACAGGTACTGTGTCCGTGCCCACAGACACTGATCTGGATGACCTGACAGGTGCAGTCTGTGGCTGTCCACAAAACCCTGTACATGGCAGCCATTATGTGGGACTGTGTGCGTGCTTACACACATGCAGAAACCTAACACCTAGGGCAAACACATGCACACAAACACTGCACCAACACTGGTCCACCCTGTACTGCTGCCCCTCACAAACACACATACACACACATGTCAATTGGTGTCACCAGTGGCTGTCTTGGGCATACCTAACCCACACCCTGTGCATATGATGACACTGTGCCACCTCCTGCATACTACAACATTGGTGCAGGAAAAGGTAAACACGTTGCTGATGCACAGGGTGACTACATAGATGTTTATAAGTAGTAACATGTTTGTAACTGTTCACTGTTCCAGTATGATTGTGTGTATATCCCAGCAGTCCAGCTGCAGTAACTGTATGAATGTCCTCAATTGTTATCTGCACCCATACTACTTACCAAAGTGTACCAGCTGCACACCATCACATGCTAACATTGACCATGGGAATGCGCATCGTGTGCTGTTATGTAGATTCAGCTATATGTATCTGTTCTGTCACACATGCATTTATACACACCCTGCTACCCACACACATGCACACGCTCACCTGCCATTCCCATTATTTATTACCCTACATGAGTAGCTGTCGATACATGACAGGTACACATTTGAGAAGTGCACTATGTTGTTTACTACTCACTTCCTCTTCTCTACCTGTACTCACAGGGTGCAGGCAACCTCATCAGTTCAAAGATGTAATGTGCATCAGGTACTGTGGTACCCTGATTGCCACATCAAACATGTTTCCCATACGGAAATGCACACACAGACACATCCCACATCCACACACTTGCCACATTCAGGCTTCAAAACACTATCTAGGTATATTCAGGTACATGTGCGTGTTACAGTAGCATGTAACACTATACTGAGTACTGGCAGTTGTCTGTTGTCATGTTGTTTGTATAGAATAAAATAATTGTTTGATTATCCTACTTCGTTTTGTGGACATTACTTGAAGAAGTGTTACCTTACATGTGTTATTGGTACCACCACCTTCTCTTTTGTAGTTTTGTTTGTATAGGGTGCTGTCAACATCACTGCTTGTTAAGGGTAATGAGCACCCTCCAGTGCATAGCCCCATGTGGCAAAAGCCACATCCCACCCCCATCATTGTGCACACATACTAACCCCACCCACAGTAAAACACATACTTTCCATTTGCAAGATTCAAACCCATACCTAACTGTGTTATGACAGTAGACACAGACACATTAGCAGAGTATGCTATTTGCAGTAGTTGGAGAAATCCTTTCTAATGCTGTACTTAGAGGGTGCTGACATCATCTGTGTGTAGGAGGAGGGATGTGCACCCTGTAGTGTGTTCTCCCAGTTGGCAAAAGGCACTTATCCCTCCCAGCATAGTGCACTCACATAAACCCCACTCATACTAACACACATACATTCCCTTTGCAGGATTCAAACCTCTACCTAACTATGTTATGACACTGCAGAAAGACGCATTAGCGGAGCGCGCTGTGCGAATTACTGGAAGACTTTAATACAGGTAATATAGTTATAGAGTCCTGACATCATCAGTGTTTCAAAAGGGGGATCTGCATCCTGTACTGTACTGTCACAGTTGCTAATAGGGGCATTTCCCACACACACATCGATGTGTTCAAGGTTTGCATATGTGGGGGATCCAGTACTCCAGTGTGATTAGTATATGGTTTGATTGCAACAATGAGGGATATACTCCCAGTGGTGAGCATTTTGTACTCATGTTTGTGATGATCAGGTCTAGTATATCTGCCTCTCTTGTGGGAAGGTTGGTTACCTGTTCCATAGCTAAAGAATGTTTGATCTATGGGAACCCTAGAGCTTGGGTATTGTGGCTTGTGTAATGTTCACAGTCTATGTTTGGGTAGCTGATGTCACCCAGTATGATGGTGTTTGCAGAGAAATCTATACTCTCCTGTGTCAGCATGAAGGCTGTGTGGGAGTCCTGAGTTTGAGAGGGTGCTATAAGAGCTCCTCTGTGTCTCTTTCCATGTGGTCCAGGGAGGTACATCTCAGGTTGTTTGCACCAGCATGGACAATGACTGCCTCATAGTTGTACTTGCTGTGGAGTGACCTGTGTGCCTGTGTTATGTGGCACATTCTATCACCCGACAGATAGCTAAATGTGACCCTCACCTTGCTCTGTCTGGAGGGTGGCACATCTGTCAACAGCTCATGTCAAGCAAGTTCACACCCCTCACAAATGATGTGGAAACCTTCAAAGGCCCCAGGCCTGTTGAAAATATGGACCAGACTGCAGATACCTGTATAAAGGCATTCTATGGACACATTTAGGAATGCATGGATCATGACACCACATATGAAAGCATGACCCAATTCTCCAAAGGCAGATGTCCTGGGTGCCAGACACCAGCCATAAACACACTATACAATAGAAGGATGATGCCACTACATGATACAACAACCTCCCAAAATGTGAAGGCACCACTGATGAGTATTGGAAGACAACTACAGGCACCCATACGATTGTCTAAGGCCATCTTTGAGAGAAGATTCCACAAGCCACTGAGGATAATCACAAGGCTGTCTGTAGTTATGTTAGGAACCTGGGTGGTACTACCCAGATATGCTCAGAGGTAATCCAAGATGTCACACAAAATACAAAACACACAGACATTGCCATCATCCTAGTGGACAGGTTCACTGCTGCCTTCTCCCCCCGACCACACCGAAAGGGCAAATATGTCTCGCGGCACTCGACATCACAGGTGCTCAGGTAAGAGATGCCCTTCCCAAAGCAATAAACACTGCATCAATGGGACCAGACAGTGTCCCAGGCTGTGTCCTACATGAACCACAAGAAGAGCTACACCCAGACATAACACCACTGTTCAATCCCAGACTTACTACACGATATGTGGCCAGAGAGTGGCGTACAGCAACAGTGGTCCCTCTACATTCAGGTGGTGCCTTCACAGATCCTGGACACTATTCGCCCCATATGTCTGACTAGCTTTGTCTGCAAAGCTATGGCAAGGATCATCATGAACCTCACATATCTAGATACTGGTGTACCTACAGACATGTCACCATACACAGTTTGGCTTTGTTAATGGCAGATCCTGCCTCTCAAACCTGTTTGATTTCTTTGAAACAGTCACCAAGGCCACTGTCAAGGGGAAGGAGGTCTGCACAGCTTACCTGGACCTTGCATAAGCCTTTGATACCATACCCCACTTGTGCATTCTAGGGAAGCTCACCAGTGTACATATTAACCCCTATGTCACTATGGTTATTGCACAGTGGCTCAAGGGCAGAACACACATGGCTAGACTTGCTGGAGACATGTCAGTCTCCAACCTGGTACAAGTGGTGTCCCACAAGGCTCAGCCCTGGGAGCTGTCATGTTCATTATATATTTATCATAGGTACAGGCCAACATGGAAGTACTGTGGCTGAGCAAGTCGCAGGTGACTGCAAACCGGACGCCATAATCAACTCTCCAGCTAACACACGCATCCTCCAAAAGGGCCTCTTGCAAACACAGAACTTGTGCCACAGCCATGGCCTCAAGGTGAATGACAGAAAGTGTATAGTCATCCCCTTTGTCAAACACAAAGTGACCACAAAGTACCACATATGTGTTAATCCATTAAGTGCAGACGAAGGAATTATGGACCTTGGGGTACACAGGTTGATAGCATTCTACCATTTGACAACAACATGGACAAAGTGGTTAGGTAAGCATGTTATATGGGCCACATCATCATGATGGGATCCACATGTAGATCAGGGGAGGACATTGTGCCCCTTTACTCATCCCTCATCATGCCCATAATTGTCTATGATGAACCTGTCGGCATGCACCTTACCAGACACCTGCAGCAACTGCAGATACCACATACCTTGACAAGAGGATCAAAGGGCTCAAACAGATGCCACATACTGACTGGTTAAAGAAACAGCAGCTCTACTCAGTGGCATACTGCCTCTTCATAGGCAATCTGTGCCTGACATATAAAGCCATGTCAAACCCTCACTTAATGGCCATGCTGCACCTCAGAATATCCAGATCCCATCAGGATACACGCTAGAAAGACTTGAACCTCAGGAGTGATATACATAGGACATGCTGGAGGGGCACATTCACAACTCAGAGGCTCCCTTCATTCTTGAATATTATCCCAATAGAGGTTAGGCAGAGTGACTCAGTGACTATCTTCAAGAGTGATATTAATGACTGGATGTGACATTGTAGGGTTACCCTGGGTATCACTTATGTGTCACTGTGAGACAGAGGCACAGTATACTAACCTTGGAAAAGGGCATAGCAAGACAGATTTACAATGCATGTTGAAAGCCACACACATTCTGGCTAGGTGGATACATGCCCTGGGCAGACATCCCTGTATGAACCTATGGACCTATGTATCTTGTTCACCATTGGCCCTATGTGCTGTTAATCACCAATGCAATCTCAATACTATGGTAGCATGTGCAAAGGTCAGTTGTCAGTCACCTCTATGGTACAGTTGTGGGATATGTGTGTCATGTAGTAATGTCACAGCTGCCACATGTACACAGTCAACCCTATCCCCTACCCATGGATGTACAACACATGTATGAGATGGAAACACATGGCCAAACTGTGGACTAAGCACTCTGAACCCAGTACTGGCATAACCTGTCTGGTGGCATGAAATACTACAGTGACAGCAATACCAATCTGATGTGGACCTACACGGACAGCAATACAAGCATGGAAACACACCGGGTCAGTTGTGGAGCCTAAGGATAGCATCCTGCATGACTGGCAGACATCTCTGCAGCTGGCACACAGGCATACATTAGGCCTGCACACAGCACGCATAATACATAGCACACAAATCCTGTGTGTCAAACAAGCACAGTTTGTACAGCTATACAACACTACTGCCGCAGTTGTGTTAGGTACTTTTATTGTCCAGTACAGTGAGAACATGCTCACCAGGCTGGACAATGTGTAGGTCACAGTGATATGCTCATGGGGCACTGTGGTCCACCACATAACACAAACATACAGGTCAGTCAGATGCATGGACACATATGACTCAGTCATTGTCCATGCCACCACAGCTGATGTGGGATGTCCCTCACTGGGATACAAGATAGGGAACATGGAAGGGATCACTGAGCAAGTGACACAGGCTGGTAGACCCCTGACCTTGGTTGGCATCAGACCCTCACCAGGGATTCTGACATATTACTGAATGCTAATGAATTAGTGTAGCTACAACACCCTAGCTGAACGGTTCTTAGCATGCAGTCACTGCATTGCTATGGAATAACGTCTTACCACTCCCACAACAGGTGAAAACCTGCAGCACCTGTACATCAACAACATGTAGACTATATGCCCCAGACCAGGTGTGTATCCCTCACTACTAGGCTGATAGCATCTACATCTCACACTGTATATACACATCCCACATGCAGCACCTGCACAGAAGACCACAGTCATAATGTTACCCTGTGCAAATACCATGTATTCACATGTGGCAGGCATCACACATGGTAACTATTGAAGGTCACAGGTACATATGTGTATTTGGCACACACATACATCATGTGTGCATTGCCATAACTGGTTTAATCAATGTCATGCATTATTGTGAGGGACAACCCGCACACATGGGCATTCTGTGTGGGCAAAACACACGTGGCATGTCTGTAATCAAAAGCCATACATAACTGTGATATAGTTTAGAAAGGGGTATGTGCATCCTGTAGTGTGTTTTCCCAGTTGCCAAAAGGGATATTTCAGTCATACATACTTACCCCCCCCCCCCTCACACACCCTTGCCGGATTCAAACCCCTACCTAACTATGTTATGACACTTGAGACGGACGCATTACTGGGAGATTTCCTTTACTCTGATATACTTATAGGGTGCTGACATCATCAGAGTTTAGAAAGTGGAATGAGCATCCTGTGGTTTGTTTTCCCAGTTGCCAAAAGGGATGTTCCTTTCATACACACCTACCCTCCTTCATACACACTTGCCGGATTCAAACCCCTATCTAACTTTGTTATGATACTAGAGACAGACGTATTAGCACAGCGCGCTATTCGCATTATTGGGAGATTTCCTTTACCCTGATATACTTATAGGGTGCTGACATCATTAGAGTTTAGAAAGTGGAATGAGCATCCTGTGGTGTGTTTTCCCAGTTGCCAAAAGGGATGTTCTTTTCATACACACTTACACCCCTTCACACACACTTGCTGGATTCAAACCCCTACCTAAGTATGTTATGACACTAAAGACTAATGCATTAGCGCAGCGCGCTATTCGCATTACTGGGAGATTTTCTTTCCCCTGATATACTTATAGGGTGCTGACATCATCAGAGTTTAGAAAGTGGAATGAGCATCCTGTGGTGTGTTTTCCCAGTTGCCAAAAGGGATGTTCTTTTCATACACACTTACACCCCTTCACACACACTTGCTGGATTCAAACCCCTACCTAACTATGTTATGACACTAGACACGGACGCATTAGTACAGCACGCTATTCGCATTACTGGGAGATTTCCTTTCCCCTGATATACTTATAGGGTGCTGACATCATCAGAGTTTAGAAAGTGGAATAAGCATCCTGTGGTGTGTTTTCCCAGTTGCCAAAAGGGATGTTCTTTTCATACACACTTACATCCCTTCACACACACTTGCTGGATTCAAACCCCTACCTAACTATGTTATGACACTAGACACGGACGCATTAGTACAGCACGCTATTCGCATTACTGGGAGATTTCCTTTCCCCTGATATACTTATAGGGTGCTGACATCATCAGAGTTTAGAAAGTGGAATAAGCATCCTGTGGTGTGTTTTCCCAGTTGCCAAAAGGGATGTTCTTTTCATACACACTTACACCACTTCACATACACTTGCTGGATTCAAACCCTTACCTAACTATGTTATGACACTAGAGATGGACGCATTAGCGCAGCGTGCTATTCGCACTTTCTCATGATATACTTATAGGGTGCTGACATCATCAGAGTTTAGAAAGTGGAATGAGCATCCTGTGGTGTGTTTTCCCAGTTGCCAAAAGGGATGTTTTTTTCACACACACTTACCCCCTTCACACACACTTGCCGGATTCACACCCCTACCTAACTATGTTATGACACTAGAGACGGATGCATTAGCACAGCATGCTATTCGCATTACTGGGAGATTTCCTTTCCCATGATATACTTATAGGGTGCTGACATCATCAGAGTTTAGAAAGTGGAATGAGCATCCTGTGGTGTGTTTCCCCAGTTTCCAAAAGGAATGTTCCTTTCATACACACTTACACACACACTTATCCCCCTTCACACACACTTGCCACATTCAAACCCCTATCGAACTATGTTATGACACTAGAGATGGACGCATTAGCAGAGTGCGCTATTTGGATTACTGAGAGATTCCTTTTCTCCTGATATACTTATAGGGTGCTTACATGATCAGTGTCTAGAAAGGGGAACGAGCATCCTCTGGTGTGTTTTCACAGTTGCTAGGAGTAACATTTGGACCAAGTGTGTGAGCATGCCCAGTTCAGCCTTCCCATGGCATGTTGTGTGAAAGATGTCTCATTTATCTAAGTTTGTGAGCATGCCCAGTGTGGGCTTTCCATATGTTGAACTCTGCAGCCCATCACATTTGTGGATGAGTGTGACCTTCAACAAATACCTCCAGTTTATGGTTGTGTGTTCTGTGCCATGTTGTGTAGTTACTGTCCAAATGCTTTTTGTGTGAACACAACAGGGAGTATACTGTGCCTGCAGGTTTTGCATGGGATACTTTGCACACAATTGTCAACATCTGTTCATACTGACCTAACACTGTAGTACTGTATAGTGTAGTGGTTCAGTACTTTCACTGTGGTGGTCAGTATCCTGGGCTTTAGTCCTATCACTGCTTTACATTTCCATAGTGTGCACAACAGCCTGGTTAGGGTCCAGTTGTGCACATCTGCACAAAGGCGGTGCCTCTACAGACCATGGTAATTACTGCCCCATAAGCTTAACAAGTCTAGTCTGCAAAGCTATGGAGAGGATCATAATTGAGCTCATAAACAAAGATATAGGGGACATGCAGACATTGTACCCATCCCATTTTGGCTTGGTCAAGGGCAGATCATGCTTTTTGTACTGGGTTGACATCTTCAAAACGGTCACTTAGGCCATTGTTGGGGAAAGGCAGTCCATACAGCCTACCTTGGCCTTGCAAACACTTTCAACACAATACCCCACTCAGGTATTGTGGAAAACCCTAACAACTGAAATGTAAACCCATATGTCACAAGATGGGTTGCAAACTGGCTTAAGGACGGGACCCACAGGGTTAGAGTTGCTGGCACTATGTTAGACTCCAGGCTGGTCACAGGTGGTGTCACACAGGGCTCAGTCCTTGGCCCCCTATTGTTTGTCATGTACTTCCAAGAAGTACAGGCCAACATGGGAGGACTTTGGCTGACAATGTTTGCAGATGACTGCACACTGGGCGCCATAGTGGACAGTGCATCAGACACGCATATCCTTCAGAAGGGACTCACGGTAACTGATAGCTGGTGCCAGAGCCATGGCCTGAAGTCAAAGTGCACAACATGTGTAGACATACCCTTCAGGAAAGGCAAGGTAACCCCAAGCTACCATATAGGTGGCAATCCTCTAAGCACAGAGGAGGTTATCATGGACTTGGAGACCCAGGTTGACAGTCGCCGTTCTTCTGACACTCACGTTGCTAAAGTGGCTAGAAAGACCTTCTACATTGCCCACCTGATCAGGATGGGATTCACATCCAGATCTAGTGGGTCATTGATCCCCTGTACTCTTCACTTATCAGACCGGTGATCGAGTAGAATGCCCTATTCTGGATGTATCTCACCCAACATCTGCAGCAATTGGAGACACCCTGAATGTCCCCCACCTAAAGGATCAAGGAACCCCAACAGCTGTCATATGCTGCCAGATTGAAGACACTCCCACTCTATTCACTCACATACCATCTGCTTAGAGGTGACATGTGCCTGACATGCAAGGCCATGTCCAAACAGGGATTAATGGACATGCTCCACCTCAGAATCGGCAGATCCACCTGAACCACTAGTGCAAGTGACTTACACCTTAGCAGGGATGTACATTGGACATGTTTGAGGGATGGAGTTATCACCCGGAGACTCCCTATGCTGTGGAATACAATCCCGGTCCATGTGAGGCAGAGCACCTTGCTGGCTGTGTTCAAGAGATATCTTGACCTGTGGATGGAAGGTCATACGTTTAACCCGGGGATCGTCACTGTGTCACTGCTGGAGAGAGGCATGACAAAATAATGGGCACAGTACTGTTTCCATGTAAGGGGTGTCGCCAACAAACTCTGTGCTAGGCTTATACCTGCCTTAGGGAAGATAGCCTAGTATAAACCTATGTACCTATGAACCTATCTGACCATGTTGCATTATGTTCAGATGTGAACTACTTACAACAGCCTCATCCAACATCAGTAGTGTACTCCACAACATGGGTGTACATTGGCAAACACTACCGATGTGCTCTAGGCCATTTCTAATGCTAGTCGGAGAGTGTGTTTGTCCGTCAACACATTGTAAGTGTAGTTTGCCATGACATATGTCTTGTTTAGTATACTGTGCCTCTGTCTACCTGTGACATAACATTGATACCCAGGGTAAATCTCCCATCTCCCATCCACTCATTAGGATTCCTGTTGAGGGGAATCAACGAGTGTCTCTACGGACCACCTGTACTGGTAGTTTATTCATGCGTGGGGGTGGCGTCTGTGTTATGGATAATGCAGTACAGCCTGTCCTATGTATGTCAGTGCTGGGGTTCAGGTCCCTCATGTGCATAGCTCCCTGCCATTCAGATTGTACAAGGTGCAGCATGTGCATTGATTCCAGCTTGGACGTGGCTTTCTACATCAGGCACAGCTTGCATCTGGGTGGACAGCATGGCAGTGTGTGGAGCTGCACTCTGTTTAATCAGGTGACACATTACATGTGTTCCAGCTCTTTCATACTCCTGGTGAGGTACTGTTGTGGACTTTACAGGTGCTGGATGTGTCTGCATGAGGTACACCCACAGGGGCTGTTGTGGTCATTTCTAATGCTGATGAAAGATAACTGCAGAACCACGATGACCTCCCTTAGCTAGATGTCAGAAAGCATGGACCATGCAATCACAAATAAAAACAGGACCCTCTCCACAAAGGGAAAGTGGCCTGTCTGGTGGACCCCAGCCATAAACAAACTGTATGACAGATGAGGGTTACTAATGCAAGACAGAGCTACATCTCCAAAAGGGAAGACAGCTGTGATCAGCACTAGTAGAAAGCTACATTATCTCATAAAGACATGCAAGGTCAACTTGGGGACATAAATCACCAAAGACAATGAAGGTAACCACACTGCTTTCTTCAGTTATGTCAGACACCTGGTTGGGAACCCTCAGATATGCTCAGAGTTGGTACACAACAACATATATTCCAGTGACCTGACAGATATTGGCAACATTCCGGCGGACAGCTTCAGTGCGATTTACCCCCTCCCTCACCCCCAAAAGAAGATAGTTATCACTGCTGTATGTAACCTCACTGTCATCTTGGATGTCCATGTGAGAGCTGCACTCAGCAAAGACAGGTACACAGCATCAATGGGACCTGCTGGTATCCCCGGTTGCATGCTATGTGAACTCCAGAAGGAGCTGGATCTGTATATACAACTGCTATTTAACCTTAGTCTTGCTACAGGATATGTACCTGAACACTGGCGTACGGCAACAGTGGTCCCACTCCACAAAGGAGATGCCTCCACAGACCATGGCAACTACCACCACAGAAGATTAACCAGCCTTGTCTGCAAAGCTATGGGAAGAGTCATTATGGAGCTCTTACACAGACACATTGCTGACCTACGGACCCTTGTTCCCACCCAGTACAGCTTTGTACAGGGCAGATCCTGCCTTTTGCACCTAGTTGACTACTATGAAACTGTCAGTAGGGCCATCGATGAGGGCTACGCAGTCCACACAGCCTACCTGCACTTGGCTAAGGCCTGTGACACAATACCCCACTCAGGCATAATAGCCAAGCTCAACAGCTGACATATAACAGCATATGTCACAGGATAGGTTGCAAAATGGCTAAGAAACAGAACCCATAAAGTCAACATTGCAGGTGCCTTGTCAGATTCGAAGCCAGTCACAGGTGGTGTCCCACAAGGATGTGTCCTGGGACCCTCTTAATTGGTATTTACTTTTCAGATGTGAAAGCAAACATAGGGGGGTTGTGGCTGACAAAGTTTGCAGATGACTGCAACCTAGGCACCATAGTGAATACATCAGCCGGCATACACATCCTACAGAATGCCGTCACAAAGGCGGATAGCTGGTGCCAGACGCATGGCCTGAAACTGAATGCAACTGATGTGTATTCATCCCCTTTGGGAGGAACAAAGTACCCACAGATCAATACATAGACAGCAACCCACTGAGCACAGAAAACAAATCAGACACCTGGGGACACATGTAGATAGTGACATCTCTTTTGACACCCCTGTTGCCAAAGTGGTTAGGAAGACTTTCTATCTTGCCCACCTTATCATGGAGGGTTTTCCATCCAGATCATAGGAGGTCATTGTTCCACTATCCTTCTCCCTTATCAGGCCCATGATTGAATACAAAGCCCCATATGGTATGTACCTCACCCAGCACTTGCAACAGCTGGAGAGACCCCAAAAGTACCTACCATGAAGATCAGGGTTCTTCAACACATGTCATATGCTTCCAGAATAGAGGAAATCCAGCTTTATTCAGTGTCATACCGCATACTTACAGGTGACCTATGCCTGACATACAAGACCATGTCCAATCAGGATTTGGTGGACATGCTCCACTGCAAGCAATCCAAATCCACCAGAGCCATGAGAGCTGAGGATTTGAACCTCAGCACATACATGTATAGGACATGCTGGAGGGACAGAGTCATAACTCAGAGGCATCTCACACGCTAGCAGAGTATCCCAGTTCATGTTTGACAGAGTCCCCCACTGACTCTCTTCAGGAGACATCTGGACAACTGCATATGAGACAGAGGCACAGACTAGACAGAGACACAGTCATGTTATTCAATTATGTAAGGGGGTCATAATGTGTCACTACTAAGTCAGAGGCACAATATTCGGAATCTATTCTGTACACTTATTACCACTATAAGGGGTGGCAATAGCCACATCACTATGGCTAGGCTTATACATGCACTAGGGCAGATAGCCTAGTAGTAAACTATGACACTATGAAACACTGGTGTATGTGTAGGTATTGTCAGTCAAGCACTATGATGTGGTTTTGGGGGCTTGATATCTCCCTGTATTCCAACATTGTTTTGTCTATTCCTTCTAGCATGTCTAGGGATCAGTTGCTAGTGTCCTCTCCTGCTCAGCTGGTGAACCTGGGAATATTGAGGCAATGTTACACTTGCCTCATGTACACTGACAACCCTCTCCTTCTCCCATAAAACACACATACATGTGAGAGATGCAACTATATAGCCAAAGTGGAGGCTGAGCTCTCTCAACATAGGACTAGCAAGACCAGAGAGAAGGTGAAGGTAACCACACACATCACAAACCCAGTCTCACATGGCACTATCACAACTTAAAATCATACACATAGACACACAAAGACATACTCAGAGGCTCTGATCAGAATTCTACCAAAACAACAGTGGCCACCACAGCAGACACTCACACAACTGCCTCCACAGGGCACAGCACATGCAACACATTGACCACAGAGTCGGTGTGCCAAACAGTCACAGCCCTTAAGGCCAAACACAATGCCAGACACACTTGTCATAGGTGACTCCATAGTCAGACACACTGACGTCCCGCTCACCAGATCGAGTATGGAGGAGGTCACAGTAAGCTGCCTATCGGGCACTGGAATCCACCACATAATGCAAGCACTCAGGTCACTCAACTGTGAGTACAAGTCTGACCCAGTCATTATCCATGCTGGTGTGAATGACCTGAGATGTACCTCCCTGGACTACATGGAAAGAGACATAGAGGATCCCTCTGATTATGTAGGCCAGGCAGGTATGACCCTGACCTTGAGCAGTATCCTACCTTCACCAAGTATGATGCCACATAAACAGAGACAAGATGATCAGCTGTAATAATTTGCTTAAACTATGGTGTCATTCAAAGGGGGTCCAATGTCTGTCTGCCTGGGATGACATGCTGGACAGGCCACGCTGATTTGCAAGGGACGGCTTGCACCTGTCACCCCTGGGCTTCCGGATTTTGGCTGATGCTCTTGCCACCCTCATTGTGCCTTTTTTATGCAAGATTCAGATTCTACACCTACCACCCTAGAACACAGTAAAGGAAAGACACTAAGGGTAATGCTGCTCAATGCCAGAGGTCTCAACCTCAAGCTGCACACACTCGATGCCCTTCTCAGTATGTAGCACATTGATGTCTGTGCTGTGCCTGAAACCTGGTTCACAGCTTCTGACAGCACCCCGGCACTATCGGGTGTTACCTCATATCATGCACCAGAATCCAGACAACACCAAGAAAGGAGGGTGGGTGTCCATATTCATCAAGGACACCCTCACCTCAAGGTTGGTGGCAACACACGATGCATCAGAGACCATCCACGTACCAGTAACCATAGGCAAGACTGCTCTGCAGTTTGTAGCATGTTACATGCCACCCTCTCAAACTCAGGCACCTCACACAGCTGTCCTGCAAACACAGAAGGGGATAAATGTATCTCCAAACACCATCCTACTGGGTGATTCCAACTATCCAAATATAGACTGGGATCACTAATCAAGCCACAACACTCTTAACACAAAGGTTCCAAGAGTTCATACACTCAAATGCCATGGAACAACTGGTCACCATCCCCACAAGTGGAGACAACATACTAGAACTCATCATCACGAACATGGGGTCACACTGTTCAACACCAGAAGTATACCCATCATTGGTGAGATCAGATCATGGACTAATCTCAGTGGGAGTCCACATCCCACCCACACCCCAGATAGAAAAACAAACAGTGAAGACCTTCTCAAATGCTGACTTCACATTTCTAAGGACTGGTGTGGTCTCTTTCAAGGCCCCCAAGCCAGCGGACACCATTACCCAAGCCACTGTATCACTTACAAATGCCTTCTACCAGCACCTCCAGGACTGCATGGATCAGGCAATCCCAAACAAAACAAAGACTATTTGTACCACAGGCAAGCATCCAGTCTGGTGGACCCTAGCCATAAACAAGCTCTACAACAAAAGGAAGGAGCTACTACAAGATAGAGCGAAATCCGTAGGAGGGAAGACACCCCTGCTCATTGTGAGTAAAACACTGGGTTCCCCCATACAATCATCCAAGGCGAGTTTTGAGAGTAAACCCACTCAGGACTCAAGGGACAATCATGAGGCTTTTTTTACCTATGTTTGAAACCTGGGAGGGAACTCCCAGATATGCTCAGAATTAGTTCGGAATGATGTAAATATCACTGAACCTACAGACATTGCCAACATACTGGCTGACAGGTTCAGTGCAGATTTCTCTCCCCCCTCCCCCCAACTGGAGGGGTATCTACACCAGAGGATTATAGCCCCCCAAACATCTCCAATGCTGGGGTGAGAACTGCTCTATCCAAGGCGGAAAACACTTTATCCATGGGACCAGATGGTGTCCCCAGTTGTGTGCTCCATGAACTCAATGAGTAATTACACCCGCAGTTAGGGCAGCTGTTTAATCTTAGCCTCACCTCAGGATATGTGCCCAAGGAGTGGCATACGGCAATGGTGGACCACTTCACAAAGGAGGTGCCTCCACCAACCCCGGAAACTACCATCCCATCAGCTTGACAAGCCTGTTCTGCTAAGCTATGGACAGGATCATAATGGGAATAATAAATGAAGACATAGGGGACTTGCAGACATTGGATCCAATCCAGTTTGGCTTTGTCAAGGGCAGATCATGCCTTTTAAACTTGGTTGACTTTTTCAAGACAGTCACCCAGGCCATTGACGTGGGCAAGGCAGTCCACACAGCCTACCTTGACCTGGCAAAGGCTTTTGACACAATACCCCACTCAGGTATCATTGAAAACATCACCAGCTTAATTGTGAACCCATACATCACAGCATGGGTTGCAAACTGGCTAAGTGACAGAACACACAGGGTCAAAGTTGCTGGTGCCATGTCACACTCCAGAGCTCTCACAAGTGGTGTCCCACAGGGCTCAGTCCTGGGCCCACATTTGTTCAGCATCTACTTTTCAGAAGTACGAGCAAACACAGGA
The DNA here is from genome assembly GCF_019279795.1 of Protopterus annectens. NCBI lineage: Eukaryota > Metazoa > Chordata > Ceratodontiformes > Protopteridae > Protopterus > Protopterus annectens. The sequence goes on along the minus strand of NC_056729.1, from coordinate 493,391,063 downwards.
GGATTATGGCTGACAAAGTTTGAAGATGACTGCAAACTGGGAAGCATAGTTGGAAACCCATCTGACACAGACATCCTTCAGAAGGGTCTCATAGACACAGATAACTGGTGCCAGAGCCATGGCCTTATGTTAAACGCTAAACAATGCATTGTCATACCCTTCGGGAACAACAGGGTTACCCCTAGTTCCCATCTAGGTGGCAATCCTCTAAGCACAGAAGAGGTTATCAGGGTCCTGGGCACCCAGGTTGACAGTAATATTTTGTTTGACACTCACGTTGCCAGAGTAGGCCTGGGGCAGTTCCTGCTATTAGGACAGAGGTGTGACCTGGTAGTGTCAGGGTGCTGATGTGGGCTTTGACCCTGTTTTTTATTACAGCACTGATATCTACATTCTCTATACTGTGTGCGTTTACACTGCACGCATTTATACTTCTGGCATTGGGTAGCATTACATCTAGGTTACTATCGCTTGTGGTACCTATGAGGTAGGTTTGTGTTTTTTGTGGTTTATGATTGGTGTGGGTGGATGTTAGTCGGGTCCTCAGGTATGCATATGGTACATGGTATTACATTACTTAACACATGGCATTCATGCCTCAGGTGGTGCTGCAGGGCTGCCTCTGTTGGATGCACATACTACACTCCCTGTACATGTTTGGAAGCAGGTTGTGTCATGTTAGGCATCCCTGTTACTATATGAGTGAGTCAGAGTGGGTATCAGTCCCAGTGTTCCTACTGACCAAGTGTATGTGCTATGCGTTGCCTCTTTGCCAAGGCCAGGGCATACTGGGCATGCCTCCTTCTGCCTACTGGGACAAGGTCAGGTTGTTCCTCCTCCGAGTCACCCTCTGCCTGTGGTGGCCTTGGCAATGGTGGGGGGATGTTAGGCCCAGCCCTGTGCTGGTCCTGCTGCAGCTGTTTCCACAGGATCATATTATGTAGCATAGCACATATCATGACCATTTGGGTACATGTAGTTGTTGTGTACTGCAAGGCTCCACCAGATGTGTCCAGACACTGGAACCATGACTTGAGCAGCCCAAACACACGCTCTATGACATTACGTGTTTGTGCGTGTGCCTCATTATGGCGTTCCTGTTCAGGTGTGTGTGCATTTCTGATGGGTGTCATCAGCCACGGCTCAAGTGCATAACCTGCATCCCCCACTAGGTGTCCGTGTGGGAAGTCCCCACTGGCAAATGATTGGTACAGCTGCGTCAGATGCCAGATGTGGGAATCGTGGTAGCTCCCAGGGCAGCCAGCACACACATTCATTATTATGCCCTGGGCATCACACACGACCTGGCAGTTGATGGAGGGGTATCCCTTGCGGTTAATGTAGACTCTACCCCGCTCACCAGCTGGTGCTTTGATGCATACATGCATGCAGTCTATTGCACCCAGCACCTCAGGGTATCCCGCTATTTGCTGGAAGAGGCGCATATTGCTGGCCACAACCTCACGGTCATTAGGGACATATATATGATCACCGACATGTGCTGACATGGCATCCAGGAACTGGTGCAGTACCCTGGAGGCTGATGACTGTGATATCCCCATCATATCACCAGTTGGTCTCTGGAAGGTACCTGTTGCTAGTATTCTTAGGCCAACACATACCTTGGTTTCCACTGGGATGGGTTCCCCTCTGTTGGTTCTGTGTGTGAGATGTGGCCTGCACAGCTCAACAATCTGCTGCAGAAGGTCTCTGTCCACTCTGTAGTGCTCTACTATCTCCAGCTCATGTAACCCATGGTAGGTGACCCTGGGCCTGTATACTCTTCTCCTTCTCCTCACTCTGGGTTGTCTGTCAGCATCTGCATTGTCACCACCCTCAGCAATTCGCCTATGCCTGATTATAACAGCTATGGCAGCCCCTAGCATTTCTGCTCTGAGTTCAGCTTTTTTCAATTTTCAATTCTGATAGCTTACTTTCTTGCAGTATCTCTTGTGAGAAACACCCTGCACTGCTCTTTGCAGTGTTTTAAGTGCTGGGTTGGGCTTCTAGTCTGCCTGCATAATTGCCTGCTTCCAATTGTTTCCACCAATTAACTCCAGCAGTATCCTCTGGCAGTTTCCGTGTATTTTAGTTGTTTCCTGTTTCCTCTCTGTTTCCTCAGGGGGAGCAATGTGCACACCAGCTTAAGCACGCTCACAGTCACTTAAACGCGTGCACACATCCCTACACGGTGTTAAACGCGCGCGCACATCCTTACACGGTGTGAACTAGGCTGATTCATGTTAAAACGCGCGCACACAGCCTTCCACACGCAGACGCCAAGAAACCGTTTACAACGGTTTGCAACACGCTCCCACATGTTGAACCTGCCTTACACGCGTGCACACGCGTGCATGCACGTATATCAAGAAACTTTGAGTGTAGGGATAGCGTAAACCTTCCATTTCTTGACTTTCCTAGTGTTCTGTTGGGACACACCTCCCTCCCTGAAGTCTGTCTGTCATCTTTCACCTTACATTGCCCTCCAATCTGGTACATTTGTATCTATCCCCCCCCCCCGTGATGTCACCTACCTCTTACTCTGTTCCTCCCCCTTCTCTAACTCTTACACTACTCAGAAAGTGCTCATTACCTATGTGGCAGTGTGATTCAGTATTGTAACCCTCATTTACATAGGACTGCCTAGTAATGACTAGTTACATGTCTTACACGGAGCTTCCCCAACTTGACAACCACTAAACGGAGGCCATATTGTTTTTGGTCTGCAAGTCCCTCCATTGACATTCCATGTAATACCTAAATCCCACAATTGTGGGCTTATAAGCTTCGTTTTTTAGTTTTAGGTAGCGCACCCGCTTGGCGGTGTGCGCTGCAGTTAAACCTCAAAATCCCATGAAAAAAAAAGTTATATTACATATTTTTGCAACACTTTTCATGCCAATGGCCACATATTTGGCCATTGGCATGCTTAATGAAACAAATGCACCCTTTATTTGGAGCTGACATAGCTCCGTTTTAATTTTGCAGAAATGTACTCAGTTGTCAGCTGAGTACATTTCTGCAGCTAACACGTCTGTTACACGGACTGGTTTCTGCTTCGTGGATCGCTCAGATACCTCATTTGCATATCTTTGAGCTGCAAATGAGGTATTGAGCATTTCCACGCCCAGTCCGTGTAAGAGACGTGTTAGCTGTCTCTTACACGGAGATTTGGGCTGTTCCTGAATCGGGAGGCTTACACGGAGGCTTACACTACTCTTGAACTCTGTGTAAGCCTTCCGGAATCTGGCCCAAAGTGTTTAAATAGTCACTATCACCAAAAACATGGGGTAGTTAAATCATTAACCATTTAAAGATACACTACATACATGAACAAATAAAACATACTAAAACATAATTTGAGGGTGGCATACAAGTGTTCGTACATCCTGTCCTGGAGCCTATGCTCCATTTTCCCTACACAAAAATTACAGTTCTCACATTTGAACAGGAGGAATGTCCAAATGTGAAAACTAATTTTTGCAAATATGTAGATACGGTTAATTCATTTTCAGTGCTTGGTTATAAATACAGATTAAAGGATAGATTTAACTGTTGTTCTAAAGTATAGTCTACCTAGCCAGATGTACCCATTGCCCTGCTTTTTATGTAGGGAAAACGGAGCGTAGGCTCCGGGACAGGATGTACGAACACTTGTATGCCATTAATCGTAATAAGCTTGAAAATGCCCTGGCTAAACACATTCACTTAAACAGTGATCACAAGTTCAAGTTTTTAGCAATTGATAAGGTTGAATACAACTTTAGAGGCGGACCCTTCACCCTCAAATTGGAAGAGCTGGAACTTAAGTGGCAAATCAAACTGGATGCAAGTAATGTTCCTGGTTTAAATGAGATTAATTATATTAGTAGCATTCTTAAACTGAAGAGTTTGCAGAGATAAAATGCTTGCTCTAAGGTTTTGTTTTACTTGGAAAAGCTTACTATGCCCTTATTATCAACTTATTTTGTTTTTTATCTATTTTTATTTATTTTCTAGATCTCGATCTAAAAACAATATTTTTATATTTTTATACATAAAAGACTTGTAAATATTGTTTAGACACTATTTATGTTTTAGTATGCTTTATTTGTTCATGTATGTAGTGTATCTTTAAATGGTTATTGATTTAACTACCCCGTGTTTTTGGTGCTAGTACTATTTAAACACTTTATGTTTTGTAACAATTACTGCTGAGGAAGTCTGCTTTGTGGGCAGACAAAAAGCACTTTAAGTGTATTTTGTGAGGATATATTAAATGCTGTGTGTGGACTCTACTGTGTTCGGGACTTGTCTTTTTGTTTTTCAAAGTATTCAACTTTAACCAATGGTTATATTCAGATCTGATTTTATTCATTCTCATCTTCTTGGTTCTTTAAGAATGTTATTCATTCTTCACCAAAATCTTGATTAGCTAAATTGTTGTCGAGAGTGAAGGTTTGTTTTACTAGTTTTTACCCCTGGTTTCTATTAGGATTTTTTTCTGAAGCACAGCTCCCTTTAAATTATTATCAACTAACGTTAATGTCTTTAAAGATAAGTATAGCTATATGCTTAGGCTCTTTGCAGATTGCAATTTGGCCTGCTGAAAAGCACATATTGCACTGGATGATGACAAATTCTATTACTGGAAGCAATGCGTTTGCTGTGTTGTCACCACATAAAAATTAGTTGTGGACGAATGTGCTTCTTTATAATCTTAGCAGCTGATCAAGAAAAGTTAGTGAGGATATGGAAGGCAGATTCATTTTAATTAAAGGTTCTGTGTGCAGTATTACTATTGTCTTTGGGTATTGCTATGACTTAAACCAAACACTCATTTGTTTATTAGCAAACACATATTCAAAATGGCTACTCTACCACCTCCTAAGTGTCAATTGCATGAAGAACCAGCTGACTAAATTCCTAAATCCAGTAAAGATTCTTGCTTTCCTCTATCACATAGGCCAGAATCTTAAAAAGAATCTTTAAAATAAAAATCATCACCACATTTCTAGGTTTCCTTCTAAAATATATATTTGGAAGAAATACTGATTACTGAGCAGGTAGTTTTTGTTCAAGGCTGTAATTTATCAGACTAAGTTTGTAAAGCAATTCCCATTTTTTGGAAGTAGTGCACTCAGTGAAGCTGAAACAAACTTTAATTTGACTCAGCTTGGTTTTCCTGTTCATAACTCTTGAAGTTATAAGCTTCCTAACGTACTTTATCTGTTCAGTTGAAAGCTTATATTGTGTTATAGTAGCCAAAATAAAAGCCCGCAGAGGTTTGCCAAATATGTTTTCACTTGAGACTGGGATGAGACAAGTGTCCACTATTCCCTTTTCTGTTTAATTTTGTACTAGATTCATTGATGAGAAGGCTTATAGAGAGCAACCACATCATACATGTTTCTATAGGTGGCATCCTCTGATAAGTTTCTAGCTTAAGGTAATGATTCCTGCTGACTTTCTTCCAGTGTCTCCCTTTAATATAACATTAAAGTTCATTGAGACTCAGAGTAAACAATATAATTGCAAGATAAACACTTAAAAATCATGTGTTCTCATTCCCTGCTATCTCCAAATGCCATCTAATATTTTGGAATTCAACAGGCCCCCTTTGGCCCTTTATCCTTAAGTATTTGGGCATTTATGCCACACCTTGGCTTGAAACCCGAGCTTTGGCTGGCTAAGATCTAGCTGTATTCAACTGGATGTATATGAGAATTTAAGTAGCTTTTATCTTCACTTTTTTCAAATAATACAGCACTTTAATTCATTTATTTGTGTTTCATTGAATATTAACTGAACTGGAAGTTTTGACTCTGTTTTGTCAGTTAGTGCTTGCTAGATTTTTATTGCTTGTTAGTAATTGCAGGTGAGGGTAGTCTCACTCATTGATATTCTGCTACTGCCTATTTAAGTGGTACATTTTGGAATATTTTCTGCTTAAAACCTGAGCTTTGGCCGGCTAAGATCTAGCATTGAATATTAACTGAACTGGAAGTTTTGATTCTGTTTTTTCAGTTAGTGCTTGCTAGATTTGATTGCCTGTTAGAATTCCTGCATAGACAGTACTTGCAGTCAGGGGTAGTCTCATTCACTGATATTCTGTTACTGCCTATTTAAGTGGTACATTTTGGAATATTTTCTGCTTAAAACCTGAGCTTTGGCCGGCTAAGATCTAGCTGTATTCAACTGGATGTATAAGAAAATTGAAGCACCTTTTATCTGTACTTTTTTCAAATAATACAGCATTTTAATTGATTTATTTGTGTTGCATTGAATATTAACTGAACTGGAAGTTTTGACTCTGTTTTTTCAGTTAGTGCTTGCTAGATTTCATTGCCTGTTAGAATTCCTGCATAGACAGTAATTGCAGTTGGAGGTAGTCTGCCTATTTCAGTGGTACATTTTGGAATATTTTCTGCTTAAAACCTGAGCTTTTACCAGCTAAGATCTAGCTGTATTCAACTGGATGTATAAGAGAATTTAAGTACCTTTTATCTACACTTTTTTCAAATAATACAGTATTTTAATTTATTTATTTGCGTTGCATTGGATATTACCTGAACTGGAAGTTTTGACTCTGTTTTTTTCAGTTAGTTCCCTACCCACCCTCCCTGGTTTTGTTTTGGTGTTAATCTTGGTGGCTTTGAAAGTAACCGCCCCTCTTGTAAATTTGTGTTTGGATACTCCTTCTGGGTCTATCTCATTTGCTCCCTCAACTGAGTGCAGTGAGATCATATTCTGATTTCAGGCACTCCTACTGTGTACAAAGAGAGCATCTGGGAAAGAAAAAAAAAATAAGCTTGTTTCCTGCCTTTCCTGTAAGTGGCCTAGACTGTTTGTAGGCTTCTGAGCCCCCAAGTCTTTCTGTGTTGGAGGGAAGCCTTCTAGCTTAATTTTGTTTCTTAGAACTATCCTGTTTTCTAGTTTCAGCACTCAAATCTGTTTCTTTGAACTCAGCACTTGTTCAGAACTCATTGTAAGCACTAAATAAGCTGCAAATTACTACAGCACTCAACTTTCCTCACTTGTCTAGAGGAAAGCAGTTTTTAGTACTTAATAAATAAGCACCTATTCAGGCATGACTAAGGGTCAGCTCTCGGTGATTTCTCCTGTCTACCTGATGAATCTGGGCATCTTGGGCAATGCAGCAATTGTCTCATGTACACAGACAACCCTCTCCTCCTACCACCCAACACTACAACCTGTGAGAGATGCACTTATATAGCCAAACTGGAAGCAAAGCTCTCTTCACCCAAGACTGGACTAGACAGTCAAGAGGAGAAGGTAAACACTTTCACCACACTACACTCATAACATAGTCCCTCAAAACCTACACCACCAAAACACACACATAGAAACACAAAACACACACCTACATTCGCAGAGGCTCTCAATAAAAAACTGCCCAAGTGTCATGGACCTCCAAAGCAGAAAGGAAAGCAAACTCCACTCCCCAACACAACCCAAATGACACATAGTCCACAAACTCAGTGTGCCACTCAACCACAGCCCATAAGACATAACAAAGTACCCAACACTCTAGTCACAGGTGACTCTATAGTCAGGCACACTGCTGTTCCACTCACCAGGCTAAACAAGGAGAAAGTTACTGTCAGCTGCCTGTCACGTGCCAGGATCCACCACATAACGCAAGCACTCAGGTCACTCCACAGCAAGTACAAATATGACACTGTCATTGTCCATGTTGGTGTGAATGACTTGAGACATACCTCCCTGGACTACATGAAAAGAGACATGGAGGAGCTCTCGTTTTTTGTAGCCTAGGCAGGTATGACCCTAGCCCTGAGTAGCATCCTGCCATCACCCAGATGATACCACAGTGCAAGGACAAAATGATTGACTTCAACAATTGGCTAAGCTTCTGGTGTCATTCTAAGGGGATCCAGTATTTGTCTGCCCAGGACAACATGACCGACAGACCACGATGCTTTGCCAGAGATGGCCTGCACCTGTTGCCCTTGGGATTCCGGATACTGGCTAAGGCTCTTGCCACCCCTAAAGTGCCTTTTTTAGGCAAGGTTCAAATGACAAATTCACCACCGTAACAGGTGCAAGCAAACAAAATCTGAGGGTAATGCTACTCAATGCTAGAAGTCTAAACCTCAAAATGCACTCACTCAAGACACTCCTTAAAATGGAGAACATCGACATCTGTGCAGTGACAGAGACCTGGTTCAAAGCTCCAGAGAGCACCCCTGCATTACCAGGCCATAATTTAAACCACACCTTTCGGCCACCTAACCCGGAATGAAGCACTAAAGGTGGAGGCGTGTCCATATTCATTAAGGATATCCACACCTCCAGGTGAGTTGCACAGCATAATGCATCCGACATTATCCAAGTGCAACTAACTCTGGGCAAGACCGCAGTCCAAATTGTAGCTTGCTACAGACCCCCACCGTGCCCCAGGATTCCCACTCATTTCTTGATACACTGGAAAGTATTAGGGTACAACCCAACACCCTAATAATGGGTGATTTCAACTACCCCACCATTAACTGGGAAAACTACTCATGTACCAACTCTTTTGCTCAACATTTTCTGGAATTCATAAATTCCAACGCCTTGGATCAACTTATTCACACCCCCACCAGGGGCAGCAATATCCTAGACCTGGTCATTACCAACATGGGCAACTGGTGTTCCACATCAGAGGTCAATTCCTCGTTGGTCAGATCCAACCAAAAGCTAATCACCCTAGACATCCACATCCCACCCCCACCCCCAATTAGTGAAACTACCATAAAAAACTTCTCCAAAGCCAACTTCACACTTCTTAAGACAGAAGTGGCAAACTTCATGATACCCATACAGACGGACAATAGAGGTACGACTGCTGAATCCTACACAAATGCACTTTATAAGCACTTAAACAAGTGCATGGATCATGCTATCCCTAATAGAACCAAGATGCTATCCTCCAAAAAAAGGAAGCCAATCTGGTGGCCCTCTGCCATAAACAAACTCTACAACAGAAGAAGGAAACTGTTGCAAAAAAGTGTAAAATCCCATGACTGGAGGAACTCCCTGGTCAACCTCAAGCTGAGATTCCTCATAAAATCCTCCAAAGCTAGTTACAAAAGCAAAATTGCCACTGACTCTAAAGACAACCACAAAGCATTCTATAGCTATGTCAAGAATCGCAATGGCAACACTCAGATCTGCTCTGAGTTACAGCACAATGGCACTAAATATACAGAACCAACTAATATTGCCAACATCCTGGCAGATAGGTTCAGTGCTAACTTTACCCCCCTCTCACCCTCTAGAGGGCCCATCTCTATACCAGAAGAATGCAAAGTTCCTGTAATCATGGCTGCACAGGTAAAAAACACACTCTCCAAAGCCAAGAACAAAGCATCCATGGGACCTGACAATATCCTAGGCTTCGTTCTACATGAACTACAGAATGAACTGGCACCCTACCTAAGTACCATGTTCAATTATAGCCTCACCTCAGGCTTTGTGCCCACTGAATGGCACATCCCGACGGTTATCACACTCCACAAAGGGGGAGCCATGATAGGCCCCGGGAACTACCGCATCATTAGCCTGACAAGCCTGGTCTGCAAGTCCAAGGAACGTATCATCATGGAACTCATAAACAAAGACATTGGTAATCTCCAAACTCTGGACCCTACCCAGTTCGGGTTTGTAAAAGGCAGATTATGTCTCCTAAACCTGATTGACTTATTTGAAGCAGTCACCAAAGCCATAGATGAGGGTAAGGTGGTTCACACAGCTTATATAGATTTCGCCAAGGCTTTCAACACCATCCCCCACTCTGGAATTATAGATAAGCTCACTAAACTAGGTATAAATCCCTATGTCACAAGATGGGTTGCCAACTGGCTCACGGACAGAACCCACATTGTGAAAGTAGCAGAATCCAAATCCGACTTCAGACCAGTGACAAGTGGAGTACCACAGGGTTCAGTCCTGGGTCCTCTCCTGTTTGGTATCTACTTCTCTGAAGTATAGGCTAACACAGAAGGTCATCTGCTAACAAAGTTTGCAGATGACTGCAAACTAGGAGCCATAATCAAAACTCCTAACGATGTGGACATCCTACAAAAGGGCCTCACTGAGACAGATGCCTGGTGTCAAAACCATGGCCTGAAGCTCAATGCCAAAAAGTGTATTGTCATCCCCTTTGGTAAAAACTCTGTACCCATGAACTGCCACATAAGTCGTAGTCTACTTAATGCTGGAAGTGTGATAAGAAACCTTGGGACACAGGTAGACAGTAGTCTCTCCTTTGATAATCACATTGCCACAGTGGTCAGGAAATCTTTCTATGTGGCTCACCTCATCACAAAAGGATTCTCATCCAGAAAAAAGAGGTAATTTTTCCCCTCTACTCATCACTCATTAGACCCATTATAGAGTACAACACCTCTTTTAGTATGTACCTCACAAGACATCTACAGCAACTGGAAAGGCCACAGAAATACCTCATAAAGAGGATTACTGTCCTCAAACAGATGCCCTATGCAGACGTCTAAAAAAACTACAGCTTTACTCCATCGCATATCGCCTACTCAGAGGCTATCTCTGCCTAACATACAAAGCTATGTCAAATCCAGAGCTGATGGACATGCTCCATTTAAAGAAATCCCAATCTCTCTGAGCTACATGCTCTAGGGACCTAAACATTGTCACCACAATAAACAGAACATGCTGGAGGGATATATTCCTGTCTCAGATACTTCCCATACTCTGGAACAGACTACCTATCTATGTCAAATGGAGCTCTCATTAGCACTCTTCAAGTAAAATCTTGATGATTGGAAGGGAAATAGGAAATTTACCCCAGGGATCACTTCTGTGGCTCTGTTCGATAGGGGCACAGGAAAATAATTTTCTTGGGTGGCGAAAGCCAGGGTACCTTTTTGGCTAGGCTTATATAGGCCCTAGGGCTAATAGTCTAGTACCTACCTATGAACCTAACATTAATTCCTTCACATAAGAAAAGAGAAGAAATAAAAAGTTATCAAAACTTTAGAGACAAACTGACATCAGATCTAGCAGTCAGACAAACATAAGCTTCCATTACCTAGTAGAAACAATATTTTAAGAAATGAATATCCTATCATTGTTTACTTTACCCCATACAGATGCTCCCCACTGCTTTCACTTAAATAGGTTAGACAATTTTTTGAGAACTGGATAATGTTGATCATATTTATGACCATTGCAGTAGCCAAAACTATATGGGTTACATCTCACATAGGATATAACATCTATCCAGCTTCCAAAGGTTCAGGACACCTTCCATGCACCCAAACCTTTAGCTAGCTCAAGATAGCTTAAACTACTGCAGCAGTGATCATTCAAACATCTGCTCTTATGGTAAGTTTACTTAAACAACTTTTGCTTTCTATAGTTGCATATACTGACATATGCTGCCTCTTCTCATAAAGTAGTAGCCAGGCAGCCAGTTTTGAATTTTGTTTTTTATTGCAGCGGTAGCGTTGTTGCCTCACAGCAAGAGGTTCTCCCGTTTGATTTTCGGTTGGAGTGCGGGGAGTGTCTTCTGTGTGGAGTCCTCATGTCCTCCCCGCAGTTGGGTGGACATTTTAAAGACGTGTAAATGGGTGTGCCTTTGTTGAAGGTTAAACGTCGAGCTGGCACCTCAGCGTTCTTGAAAATCTACTGCCAATCATTAGTTGACCGGAGTTCCGCTGTGGCGACCCCTAACCAGGCAAAAGCCGAAAGACAACAACATTGGTGTCATAATGTGACTTTTTTTTTTGTTATAGTTAGGTACGACAGTAGGAATACTTCAGTTTCCATCTGGTCTAAAACATAGAGTTCAGTTTTATTTTTACCCCAAACCATTGTTTATCACATTAACCAACCAACTACTTCAGAATTTGTATTACTCCCAGATGGGTTTTCTATAAAGTTTTAGGCTAGCCTCTGAAATTTAGGTTTTGATTCAGAAACATATGTTGGTTGGCCTGTTCACCCTCTTTATGTCTGGACTCCTTCAAGGACTACTACTGTCCTACTGTATACACAGTACCCATTATGGATGCATCCTTACCTTTTACTATCATGACAACAACAACTGAATCAGGAAGAACAATGTGGCAACCTAAATGGAGGTTAGTATTGTGGGTACTCTCTTAAAGTGGTATTCTCACTTTAATTACTACACATTTCCTTAACTTAGGAAACTTTCTACAAAAACAGACATTATTGACAACACGATATCACACTATACTACAATTTATATACTGACTTGCTCAACAGATTATTATACACTGAATAACATTTAAACAGCGAATATACACATATTGTGTATAGCAGCTGTAACTGTATATCTTAGCTAATGTAACAAATAGCATAGCCTTTCCCCAATCTGGGCATTACAATAGGCCTTCCACATGTAGGAATTCTGCAGTGACAGTAGATAGAATAAGTTATAGCAGTACTGTAGACATGTGAAGTAATGTAATATTACTGTTTGAAACCTCAGAAAGATCTGGAGACAGAGCCGGATTTAGGACTAGTTGCCTAGGGCCCACGGGGGAGGGGGGGTGCTGCTGGCTGGGTGATGCCACAAAATTTTCATTTTTAATTAAAACAATTTAAGAAAATTACATTTCTTCTTTAAGGATATATTGTGCATGCATCTTTGCAATGACACACGCACACTTACTCTGCATCTGTGCATAGATCTTTAGTACAATGCATGCATGCTTAACTTTCCCTTTCCTGCTGCTTTTCACATAGAATTTAAACATTCATGGGACCGATCTTTTCCTGCGTTGTGAGAGATGAGTGAGAGACCTACTGCTATTGTGAGTTTCCTTTTCCCAATGTCCATACGAATGTGTGTGTATGTATGTGAAATGCCCTAGTTAGGGCTTGCAGGTTAGTTAACTAACTTGTTCAGGCTCCAGACAAGTGACAAGTGGAGTACCTCAGGGTTCCGTCCTGGGACCGCTCTTGTTTGGCATCTACTTCTCTGAAGTACAGGCCAACACTAAGGGACTTCTAACAAAGTTTGCAGATGACTGCAAACTGGGAGCCATTATTGAATCCCCAAATGATGTGGATATTCTACAAAAGGGCCTTACAGAAACAGATGCTTCATGCCAGAGCCATGGGCTCAAGCTCAGTGCCAAGAAATGTACAGTTATCTCCTTTGAGAAAAAACATGTACCTGTGAATTACCACATAGGTGGCAGTACACTAAACACAAAAGTGTGATAAGAGACTTAGGGACACAGGTGGACAGTGGTCTTACCTTTGATAACCACATCGCCACAACAGTCAGGAAATCCTTCTATATGGCACACCTCATCACTAAGGGCTTTTCATCCAGAAAAAATGAGGTCATTGTCCCAGTGTATTTATCCCTCATTAGACCCATTATAGAATACAATGCCCCGTTTGGTATGTACCTCTCAAGACATCTGCAACAACTGGAAAGGCCGCAGAAATACCTCACTAAAAGAATCACAGACCTAAAGCAGATGCCCTATGCTGACCATCTAAAAGAACTCCAGCGATACTCTGTCACATATTGTCTACTCAGAGGCTATATCTGCTTAACATACAAGGCCATGTCAAACCCAGAGCTGTTGGACATGCTACACTTAAAAAAAATCCCAATCCCTCAGAGACACACGCTCCAGGGATCTAAACCTTCTCATCACAATGAACAAAACATGCTGGACGGATAGGTTCCTGACCCAGAGACTCCCCTGACTCAGGACTAGACTGCCCATACATGTCAAGCAGAGCACCTCTTTGTCCTTCTTCAAAAGGAACCTTGATGATTGGATGGGAGATAGGAAATTCACCCCAGGGATCACGTCAGTCGCCCTGCTAGACAGGGGTCTAGGGAAATAAATACTGTGGGAAGAAATAACCAGGGAATTGTTATGGCTAGGCTTGTATAGGCCCTAGGGCCGATAGCCTAGTACCAACCTATGAACCTATGAACCTATGAAACCCTGTACCTTGGTTATAGCAGACAAAAGCCTGAATCCTCTTCACCAACTACCAGTTTCTCAATTGATCATCAGGGTAAATTTTCAATTAATGTGAGTTTCATTGCACTTTCAAGGAATTGTGAGTTTCAGTATTTGCTGAAGGAATTGTGAGTTTCAAGGGAAGAGATGTTTAGTGCTGCTAATGCCAAGTCTGTCTTCAATTTGCAACTGTTTTATTTAACAAATGGCCATCAGTGTGTGTGCTTTGAAAGCAGTGTTAGTAGCAAAACAGGTAGTATACTTGGATTTAGTGCAGAAGGCTGTGGGTTCTACTCCAACACCATGTAGATGGGCTGCTGATACTGTGGTGTTCTTTAAAGGGGGATAGAGTTGCTGCACTTTTGAGTGCATTCTCCTTTGGATGAGATGCCTAGTAATCATGAAACTGTTGTTGTTTCGCCAGCCATTCCCTGTTGCAATATTACCAGCCGAACCATTTTTTTTAAATGTAACATAAGCAATTTATTCTTCAAGGGCAACAAGCAGTGAATTTGTTCATAGGTTCATAGGTTGGTACTAGGCTATCAGCCCTAGGGCCTATACAAGCCTAGCCATAACAATTCCCTGGCTATTTCTTCCCACATTATTTACTTTCCTGGACCCCTGTCTAGCAGGGCGACTGACGTGATCCCTGGGGTGAATTTCCTTTCTCCCATCCAATCGTCAAGGTTCCTCTTGAAGAGGTCCAAAGAGGCACTCTGCTTGACATGTATGGGCAATCTATTCCAGAGTCTGGGGAGTCTCTGGGTCAGGAACCTATCCCTCCAGCATGTTTTGTTTATTGTGATGACAAGGTTTGTAAACAAAACACTGAAATGGAAAATTGTTTGCCAGCAGTAACTTCTTAATTAGTTATAGATCTCTTTAATGCGGAATGATTTGGATGACTTTTACTTCTGCAGAGATTGTACGTATTTACTGATATTGGCGGGTTGTAGCTACAGAAGTCTTAGTGGCCTTTTATGGTTGAAATGTTCTGAATTGGGCAGTTTTGTCATTATTGGTTCATAGGTTTTGTTTCATTGCTTACTGGAAAAATGTCCAAAACTGCAAATTTAAAATACACGCAACAAAAGGTGCAACATTATACAAGGAATATAAATTAATACAGTCAGGAAGGTGTATCAAAGAACACGTGCATGTATGCATGGTCCTAAAAATATGTGAATGGAGCCTATCATTTGAGAACAGCTCAAAGGTAAACTTAATCCACCACTGGCGGAATGCATTTTCTTTGAATGTGGGTTTTAATGCTGTTTCAATGAATGTGAGTTTCAAGGACAGAGAAGTTTACTCTTCATGCTCTGTTTTCATTGTGACTGTGAGACTGTATTGTTTTGTTGAGCAACGTGTTTGTGCAATAACATAAAATAAAAGTTTTAAATTAAATCCAAATATCTGTATTCATTGTAGAAAAAAAGAAGAAAACAGTTTGCACACTGACAGGTTAACGGGAGAAATAACCAAGTAATGGGACACTGGAATGGCTGTGGGGTTCAGAATTCATTACCTTGCCTATGGCCTCATTTGACAATGATCCAGCTCTGTTTGGAGATTCCCATACTGGAAAAAATGCCACTTTCAGATCAGGTCTGTAAATCAGACTGTCTCTCTCTCTCTCTCTCTCTCTCTCACTTTTCTAATATTCGCCTGTGGTATAAACTCTATCTCAGGTAATCTCACTGGCAGTTCACATTTCTGAGCTGAAGACAGTTCTATCTTGTAGAGATGTCTTCTACTGCATCTTAGCCCCTTCCCTTATCTGGTCTCAACTATATTTCTTTCTTAAGGTAGAACCTTTTTTAATGATGATAGCTTCTTGCTGCTGCTGTGAGTGTTTTTATTATTTGGGTTTTATATGCTTACAGCTTCTGTTTGTTGAGGTGTTGGCAATACTCTGGCTGTCTTATAATAATGTTGGCACTTTAATTGAGCTGTTTCCTTGGCATGCTTTATATTTGGTATGGACTTGAGTTGCATCAGCACTGACAAAGTCATCATTCTCTTCCTAACCAAATTACCTAACCTAAAGTTACCTAACCCAAGTTACCAAACCTAAAACAAATTAGAAGATGGTACAGGACAGATTTTAATGAATTTATTTATTTACTCTTTGTGTGTTGACTGGGGTAGTCCGACTGGGTCAAAGCCCTTTTTCAGCGGAGGCCCGGGGAGAAAAGCTCCAAAGTACAGATAGTAACAAAAATCAACATTACAGTACATGTACCATACAATGTGAAATACAAGGTCCAAAGCAAGAACTATTACAGATCAAGAGTACAGGAAGTGTGTGACACAATGTGAAATACAAGGCTCCAAAGCAAGAACTATTACAGATCAAGAGTACAGGAAGTGTGTGATACAATGTGAAATACAAGGCTCCAAAGCAAGAACTATTACAGATCAAGAGTACAGGAAGTGTGTAATACAATGTGAAATACAAGGCTCCAAAGCAAGAACTATTACAGATCAAGAGTACAGGAAGTGTGTGATACAATGTGAAATACAAGGCTCCAAAGCAAGAACTATTACAGATCAAGAGTACAGGAAGTGTGTGATACAATGTGAAATAGAAAGCTCCAAAGCAAGAACTATTACAGATCAAGAGTACAGGAAGTGTGTAATACAATGTGAAATAGAAGGCTCCAAAGCAAGAACTATTACAGATCAAGAGTACAGGAAGTGTGTGCTACAATGTGAATTACAAGGCTCCAAAGCAAGAACTATTACAGATCAAGAGTACAGGAAGTGTGTGATACAATGTGAAATACAAGGCTCCAAAGCAAGAACTATTACAGATCAAGAGTACAGGAAGTGTGTGATACAATGTGAAATACAAGGCTCCAAAGCAAGAACTATTACAGATCAAGAGTACAGGAAGTGTGTGATACAATGTGAAATACAAGGCTCCAAAGCAAGAACTATTATAGATCAAGAGTACAGGAAGTGTGTGATACAACGTGAAATAGAAGGCTCCAAAGCAAGAACTATTACAGATCAAGAGTACAGGAAGTGTGTGATACAATGTGAAATACAAGGCTCCAAAGCAAGAACTATTACAGATCAAGAGTACAGGAAGTGTGTGATACAATGTGAAATACAAGGCTCCAAAGCAAGAACTATTACAGATCAAGAGTACAGGAAGTGTGTGATACAATGTGAAATACAAGGCTCCAAAGCAAGAACTATTACAGATCAAGAGTACAGGAAGTGTGTGATACAATGTGAAATAGAAGGCTCCAAAGCAAGAACTATTACAGATCAAGAGTACAGGAAGTGTGTGATACAATGTGAAATAGAAGGCTCCAAAGCAAGAACTATTACAGATCAAGAGTACAGGAAGTATGTGATACAATGTGAAATAGAAGGCTCCAAAGCAAGAACTATTACAGATCAAGAGTACAGGAAGTGTGTGATACAACGTGAAATAGAAGGCTCCAAAGCAAGAACTATTACAGATCAAGAGTACAGGAAGTGTGTGATACAATGTGAAATACAAGGCTCCAAAGCAAGAACTATTACAGATTAAAAGTACAGGAAGTGTGTGATACAATGTGAAATACAAGGCTCCAAAGCAAGAACTATTACAGATCAAGAGTACAGGAAGTGTGTGATACAATGTGAAATACAAGGCTCCAAAGCAAGAACTATTACAAATCAAGAGTACAGGAAGTGTGTGATACAATGTGAAATACAAGGCTCCAAAGCAAGAACTATTACAGATCAAGAGTACAGGAAGTGTGTGATACAATGTGAAATACAAGGCTCCAAAGCAAGAACTATTACAGATCAAGAGTGCAGGAAGTGTGTGATACAATGTGAAATACAAGGCTCCAAAGCAAGAACTATTACAGATCAAGAGTACAGGAAGTGTGCGATACAATGTGAAATACAAGGCTCCAAAGCAAGAACTATTACAGATCAAGAGTACAGGAAGTGTGCGATACAATGTGAAATACAAGGCTCCAAAGCAAGAACTATTACAGATCAAGAGTACAGGAAGTGTGCGATACAATGTGAAATACAAGGCTCCAAAGCAAGAACTATTACAGATCAAGAGTACAAGAAGTGTGCGATACAATGTGAAATACAAGGCTCCAAAGCAAGAACTATTACAGATCAAGAGTACAGGAAGTGTGCGATACAATATGAAATACAAGGCTGCAAAGCAAGAACTGTTACAGATCAAGAGTACAGGAAGTGTGCGATACAATGTGAAATACAAGGCTCCAAAGCAAGAACTGTTACAGATCAAGAGTACAGGAAGTGTGCGATACAATGTGAAATACAAGGCTCCAAAGCAAGAACTGTTACAGATCAAGAGTACAGGAAGTGTGATACAATGTGAAATACAAGGCTCCAAAGCAAGAACTATTACAGATCAAGAGTACAGGAAGTGTGCGATACAATGTGAAATACAAGGCTCCAAAGCAAGAACTATTACAGATCAAGAGTACAGGAAGTGTGCGATACAATGTGAAATACAAGGCTCCAAAGCAAGAACTATTACAGATCAAGAGTACAGGAAGTGTGCGATACAATGTGAAATACAAGGCTCCAAAGCAAGAACTATTACAGATCAAGAGTACAGGAAGTGTGCGATACAATGTGAAATACAAGGCTCCAAAGCAAGAACTATTACAGATCAAGAGTACAGGAAGTGTGCGATACAATGTGAAATACAAGGCTCCAAAGCAAGAACTATTACAGATCAAGAGTACAGGAAGTGTGCGATACAATGTGAAATACAAGGCTCCAAAGCAAGAACTATTACAGATCAAGAGTCCAGGAAGTGTGCGATACAATGTGAAATACAAGGCTCCAAAGCAAGAACTATTACAGATCAAGAGTCCAGGAAGTGTGCGATACAATGTGAAATACAAGGCTCCAAAGCAAGAACTATTACAGATCAAGAGTACAGGAAGCGTGCGATACAATGTGAAATACAAGGCTCCAAAGCAAGAACTATTACAGATCAAGAGTACAGGAAGCGTGCGATACAATGTGAAATACAAGGCTCCAAAGCAAGAACTATTACAGATCAAGAATACAGGAAGTGTGCGATACAATGTGAAATACAAGGCTCCAAAGCAAGAACTATTACAGATCAAGAGTACAGGAAGCGTGCGATACAATGTGAAATACAAGGCTCCAAAGCAAGAACTATTACAGATCAAGAGTACAGGAAGTGTGCGATACAATGTGAAATACAAGGCTCCAAAGCAAGAACTATTACAGATCAAGAGTACAGGAAGTGTGCGATACAATGTGAAATACAAGGCTCCAAAGCAAGAACTATTACAGATCAAGAGTACAGGAAGTGTGCGATACAATGTGAAATACAAGGCTCCAAAGCAAGAACTATTACAGATCAAGAGTCCAGGAAGTGTGCGATACAATGTGAAATACAAGGCTCCAAAGCAAGAACTATTACAGATCAAGAGTACAGGAAGTGTGCGATACAATGTGAAATACAAGGCTCCAAAGCAAGAACTATTACAGATCAAGAGTACAGGAAGCGTGATACAATGTGAAATACAAGGCTCCAAAGCAAGAACTATTACAGATCAAGAGTACAGGAAGTGTGCGATACAATGTGAAATACAAGGCTCCAAAGCAAGAACTATTACAGATCAAGAATACAGGAAGCGTGCGATACAATGTGAAATACAAGGCTCCAAAGCAAGAACTATTACAGATCAAGAGTACAGGAAGCGTGCGATACAATGTGAAATACAAGGCTCCAAAGCAAGAACTATTACAGATCAAGAGTACAGGAAGTGTGCGATACAATGTGAAATACAAGGCTCCAAAGCAAGAACTATTACAGATCAAGAGTACAGGAAGTGTGCGATACAATGTGAAATACAAGGCTCCAAAGCAAGAACTATTACAGATCAAGAGTACAGGAAGTGTGCGATACAATGTGAAATACAAGGCTACAAAGCAAGAACTATTACAGATCAAGAGTACAGGAAGTGTGCGATACAATGTGAAATACAAGGCTCCAAAGCAAGAACTATTACAGATCAAGAGTACAGGAAGTGTGCGATACAATGTGAAATACAAGGCTCCAAAGCAAGAACTATTACAGATCAAGAGTACAGGAACTGTGCGATACAATGTGAAATACAAGGCTCCAAAGCAAGAACTATTACAGATCAAGAGTACAGGAAGTGTGCGATACAATGTGAAATACAAGGCTCCAAAGCAAGAATTATTACAGATCAAGAGTACAGGAAGTGTGCGATACAATGTGAAATACAAGGCTCCAAGGCAAGCACTATTACAGATCAAGAGTACAGGAAGTGTGCGATACAATGTGAAATACAAGGCTCCAAAGCAAGAACTATTACAGATCAAGAGTACAGGAAGTGTGCGATACAATGTGAAATACAAGGCTCCAAAGCAAGAACTATTACAGATCAAGAGTACAGGAAGTGTGCGATACAATGTGAAATACAAGGCTCTAAAGCAAGAACTATTACAGATCAAGAGTACAGGAAGTGTGCGATACAATGTGAAATACAAGGCTCCAAAGCAAGAACTATTACAGATCAAGAGTACAGGAAGTGTGTGATACAATGGGAAATACAAGGCTCCAAAGCAAGAACTATTACAGATCAAGAGTACAGGAAGTGTGTGATACAATGACAACTGTCAGCAGAGGCATTTACAATAATGAAGGCAAGAGAGATTTAATTACAGTTAGTGTTTGAAGCAGAAAATAATATATGTGACATATACTAGAGGGATAGTAGATAATTCTATGAGAGTAACAAGCTTGAGGGATAGTATACATGAATACATACGAAGCATTTTACTTTAACCTGGCAGTACATTTTACATAATGCTTTTATCAGTGACTCTCTGTATTTGCCTACTGTGGATATTTCAGACTGTTCAGTATATGCCTGAATTCAATTCCTGTGAAAATAAGTGAAAATTCCTCACTTGCAAATTGTATACTGCTATCAGAAATAAAGGGTATCTGGAATGCCATAACATGAAAAATTGCTTTAGAAAGCATAGTGGTTGAATCTAATGATCTGCCATGTAGCTTTATGACCACATAATATTTTTAGTAATAGTCAACATAATTGGGATAATGAGCCTTTGAAATTAAACAAATTTATAGCTACTTCCTTTATGGCCTATCTGATATTTCATGTTATAGCATTTGTTCTGTTTTATGAAACGTTGCAAATCCCAGTTTTTCACCATTATTTCAATCTGATGACACATACAAGGTGAAAACATTATATGTCCATAGGTTCATAGGTAGGTACTAGGCTATCTGCCCAAAGGCATTTATAAGCCTAGCCAGAATGTGTTGGCTTTCGCCGCCCCCTTAGATTAGTTCCCTGTGCCTCTGTCCAGCAGATCCACTGAAGTGATCCCTGGGGTAAACTTTCTGTTTCCCATCCACTCGTCAAGGTTTCTCTTGAAGAGTGTTGGTGAGGAGCTCTGCCTAATGTAAATTGGAATCTTGTTCCAAAGCATGGGAAGTCTCAGGGACAGGAATCTATCCCTCCAGCACGTCCTATTTATTGTTGTGGTGAGGTTTAGACCCCTAGACCATGTGGCTCGAGGGGATAAGGTTGTCTTTAGGTGGAGCATGTCCATCATTTCTGGGTTGGACATGGCCTTGTATGTCAGGCAGAGATCACCTCTGAAGCTGTATCCTTGCAATTATCCATACTCAAATATGCTTCATGCATTTTAGGTTCATAGGTTAATACTAGGCTAACTGCCATTGTGGGCCATTTTAAGCCTAGCCATTTACCCCATGAAAGAAGCAAACCCTGCACCTTGTGTCTTTAAGGTAAACATTTTAACCATTACACTAACCTTCCTCCCTTACACTAACCTCCCACCATTACACTAACCTCCCACCCATTTTCTCTGGGATGTTGGTATGCAGCTGATTTGGAGCTTTTATTCTGTTATCTTTAAATAACAGATCTTATGAAATATGAATTCCCTCATGGCAAGGGATGGGAAGTGGAATACCATATTTCTCAGCATTTGCTTTTCAATGTCCATTTTAGAAGACTGAGCAAATTCTTGTAAAATATTATCAAGTCCTGTGATTAAGTCACCATGCTGTCCAACATATGAAACACAACACTAGAATTTATAGTTTTGTTTGCATGAGGCATTTCAGAGTTATTACACACTGAAATCCAACCTCTGTGGCTTGATGTACTGCACTGCATGAATGAGTAAATCATCTACTTCACAAATCTATTAGCCATTTCCTACACAAATGCACATGACTGCTTCCTGAAATTATCAGAGGGTGTCTCTATGACTCTCCAAAACATGTACTGGTCTAGTATACAAGTGCTTGGCATAACTGATTGCAAACTGCCTTCTAGTGCACTGCAACTCCACACTCTTTAAACTTTCATTCATACACTGTTGTTCACAAGCCCTTCTTTTGATTCAAAATATTTGGTTGCAGCATTAAAATCATTTGAAATAAAATATTGCATATTTTGTGCTTGTAGAAATTATATGACTCTTTCTGACCCAATGATTTTAATTTCTGACCTATATAAGCCAGTATCATAGATTCATTTTCATATATTTCTTTAAAAAGCCAAGTGTCTAAATGCAGCTTCAGTTATGAAAATGCCTTCAACACTGGTGTTAAGCTTAAAAGTAATGTTTTTGCTATTCATGCTCAGTTTTTCAGTCAACACTATTGTATTTCAGTACTGCCTGTACAGACATCAACCCCAGAACACATCTCAATTGCATTACAGCAAATTTAGTAACTGAAAGGGGACTGTATATATCACTGATTGTACAATGTACAATCAACAGATTTATTTATATCAACCACTTGAAAAAACTTTTCTACGGGTATCTTTTTTCTCATTTTGTTCTTGCAGATTTTAGAGAAATTGATTGTTAAGCAGCCCACAGTTTCTACATTCTCTGGTTACTGCTGGACAAAGCTTTGTATCATTTAGATAGCTAACCCTGAACAGTGTGGAGTCTGTTCATCTGCATGGCTTTCATTTTAATTGCATCATCATGACGAAGCACTTCATAAGGTCCCTTTATTGTCACATAGTTTGAAGCATCTTTCATATTAAAATGTGCTTCAATATATTTATTTTGCTTATTCTAACTGTCCTTTGCTTCATTTTAACGTAATACATATCTCAATTCTCAACAAGTTTCTTAATTTGAAGTTAGTTAATTCTGCTGCTCTATGTACATTCACAGGATTCACAAGCAGTCTAACACTGACAAATGTTTGCCTTTTACTTTATTTTTGTTTATTATTCTTTATGCCACAGACAATCATGCAGTTCTTCTCATTCATAGCTTGTGGCTCTTTATCTCATTTCTGTCATATAGGTGTCAGTTGAGTGTTGTGACCCTTGAGTTCTACAAAAAATGAATTAATAAATAGCAAGTTCTCCTTTTTAAGATCAGAATATTGCTTAAATATGTCCTTAATTGCAGCCAAATTAGTCTGTTGTTCTTTAGCAATTTAATAGATTAAATATTAAGGACATAATTTCTAGCAAGGTGAAGAAAAGTACAAACTTACACATCCTTACTTTTTTCTGTTGTGCCAGATGCAATACTAAAGACATCAAGTTTCTGTGACCACTGTTTCATGTCAAACTGCCTGCAGAACCAATATTATTGGTGAGGTAAGTGAAAAATGGATGTCATAGGTTCATAGGTTCATAGGTGTGTACTAGGCTAATGGACCTGGAGCCTTTACAAGTTTAGCCCAAAGGATTACCCTGACATAATGCCACCTGACCTTAGTTCCCAGTGCCTCTGTCGAGTAGAGCCACTGGAGTGATCCCGGGGTGAATTTTCCATCTTCCTTCCACTTATCAAGATTTCGCTTGAAGGGGGCCAGTGAGGTGCTCTGTTTGACATGTATGGAAAGTCTACTCCATAACATGGGCAGTCTCTGGGTTATGAACCTGTCCCTTCAGCATGTTCTGTTGATTGTGGTAATGAAGTTGAGGTCTCTGGAGCGTGTGGTGTGGAGGGATCATTAAACATAAGAATGGCAAAAATATATGCCTGAAAACAGTGTTGTATTTTACAGAAATATATACACTGCAGGCACTAATGTTAAGATCCTGACATATTTCAATGGATGGAACAGTCAGGCGATCATTTCAGTGAGGGTGGGCAGCATGGGACTTTAGCTTAACCCCAACTGCAGGCACGGATGTTAAGATCCAGATGTGTTTCAATGGATGGAACAGGGTCAGGTGACCATTTCAATGAGGGTGGGCAGCAAGGGATGTTGGCTTAACCGCACTAAAAAAACAGAAACAAATATCCAGGTTAAGTGGGGAAAGTAGATAGAAAAATATGGTCAAGGTAAAGAGAGGGGGTAGTTAAGTATCAATGCAAGTATTCCGTCTACATAGTATAAGCCAGAAATAAATTCATCTTCAGTCAGAGAAAAAATAGTTACATTAGCTTAGTTTAGCCAGTATCAGCGTAGTATTTTGGATAATATAGGCTAATTCAGAAAAACTGTGCTTTTTTACATTAATGTTACAAGTTTACATGGCTTTTGCCTGCAGTCTAGTTAAAGATAGTAGCATGAAGTCTGCAACACAGTGTAAGATAGCTCTGAGACAAAACTACATTAAAAAAAATGCCCTGAATAAAGTTTTCCAGCACATATTCTCTGGTATCTCTTTCTATGAAAGCATTATAATTCCTAGTGACTATAAACATTAGAAAAGCCATTTTATCTTTCAAAGCCTTGTCTTACAGAGCCTTGAGATATACACATCAGAAACACAGTCTTTCTATTACAGCCTCATAGTCACTACCAGTTATGGTAGCATTTATACAATGCTTGTAACACAACCTTGCAGTATAGAGCAGAGGTAGCAGCTTAAGTATACAGAATACAAACAGGCAAAAAGCTGTTCTGGATGAGACAGTACAGTTTATTATCATATGTATAACAGCGTACGTAAAGCTAAGACAGGTTAAAATATATGCAAGTTTGTGACAGCCAACAACTCAAATGTACAAGATTCAGTAGCATTTAAAATATAATACTTTTCAGTACAGACACTTACATGGCTAGCACACTGGTATAGGGTCGCTGAGAAGAGAGGTGATCTTAAAGTCTGTATTTTTAAAAATGGCGCCATTTGGGATTCAAGAGTAAAACATCTAGGGTGGAAAACCAAGGAGGGGTGGGGCACTACATCAGCCAATCAGAGATGGAAAAGACTAGGTGCTGTATTACAGAGTTAGCTAGGGAATGATTCTGCGCTGGTAGGACACGAGATGAAAGTCTCAGGCTCCCTAGAAAAACAATCTGTTGAGCATATACTTTCCTTTGCCCAGGTCAGTGCCCCAGAATCTAGTATTTATTATCTATAGATTTGTGCCATTATTTCAGTGCAGTAGGGAGCTGGCAGAAAGAAATGGTACTTGCTGGGGATAGAATCTACAAAGTGAACAGCCAATACCTATTAGGTTGCAAAAAGTACTACTGTGTTGTAATAGAGAGAAAGTGAAACCTTTAAAGAGGTCCTAGCAGTGTGAACACCATTAACATAAGAATGGCAAAAACATATGCCTGAAAACACTGCTGTATTTTACAGAAATACATACACTGCAGGAACTAATGTTAAGATCCTGATGTGTTCCAATGGATGTAACAGAGCCAGGTGACCGTCTCAATGAGGGTGGGCAACATGGGACTTTGGCTTAACCCCAACTGTGGGCACTAATGTTAAGACCCCGATGAGTTTCAATGGATGGAACAGGGTCAGGCAACCATTTCAATGAGTGTGAGCAGTATGGGATGTTGGCTTAACTGCAAGTTTAGGAACTAATGGTAAGATCCCGATGTGTTTCATTGGAATAAACAGTGTCACATGACAGTTTCAATGAGTGTGAGCAGCATGGGATGTTGGCTTAACTGCAAGTTTAGGAACTAATGGTAAGATCCCAATGTGTTTCAGTGGAATGAACAGTGTCACATGACAGTTTCAATGAGGGTGGGCAGCATGGGATGTTGGCTTAACTGCAAGTTTAGGAACTAATGGTAAGATCCCGATGTGTTTCAGTGGAATGAACAGTGTCACATGACAGTTTCAATGAGGGTGGGCAGCATTGGATGTTGGCTTAACTGCAAGTTTAGGAACTAATGGTAAGATCCCGATGTGTTTCAGTGGAATGAACAGTGTCACATGACAGTTTCAATGAGGGTGGGCAGCATGGGATGTTGGCTTAACTGCAAGTTTAGGAACTAATGGTAAGATCCCGATGTGTTTCAGTGGAATGAACAGTGTCACATGACAGTTTCAATGAGGGTGGGCAGCATGGGATGTTGGCTTAACCACAATGGCGAGCACACTACTATAGGGATGCTGACAGGGAGAGGTGATCCTGAAGTCTGTATTTTAAAAATGGCGCTGTTTCTGTGCAGAGAACTGAGATAACTTGCCAATAGTTTCTGATCAATTTATACAAGTCAAAGAAAGAGGAATAATACAGCTTAGCACTTAAAATTCACAGACTCAGCTATGTGACAAGTAGAAAACCAACATCTACACCAAAAGTCATAAAAATCAAAAGACAAGTAGAAAGCCAACAACTATTTTAAGAGGGCCAAAATACTGTATAGATTATAAAATCTCTTTCTGCTGTCATTTAAAAACGTCAATTCATCTAGGACCATTTCCTGAAAAATTGAATCAATCAAAGCAAGTCGGTTGACTCACTTTTAAAGTGGCCTATTTTTCTGTAGAGAAGACAGACAGCTTCACTATTCATGCTGGGAGATTTCCTTCATCAGACTGAATATAATCAGTGTCACTGCACCCCTAGTATGGAGCAAAATGTTCCCTAAAAAATATCCATGGTATTTCTGTATGAATGTAAGAATGAAAGACTAGAGTGTGGAATTTCTTGTTTGCCTGTTTCAAGTGCCATGAATGAAAAAAGCCTGCCTTTAGTAGAAACACAAAAAGCACTGTGTGGAATGCAGTTTGTGAAATAAGAGATGGGATGGGAAGACTATTCATTTCTCATTCCAAGACAGTTGCTCAGAAATTGATTTCATTTTTCACAGGCAGCTGCACGTTGCAATAGATACAGCAATAAAAGAGATTCACAAGAGATTTAATCATGTTAAAAGAGATGCCTTTCAGATTGTCAGCTGCTTAAATTTAAAATGAATTCAATGGTCTGCTAAGAAACAAGCTTGCTGTGGGTATGGCAACTTAACAGACAACACTGTCTGCATGGAAAAAAAACTGTGTAGAGGACTGTAAAAAGTATGTGTGCTGCATTTGAACACTGCTGAAATCTGCAATTGATGAACCTGAATATAATTAATAAAAAACATAATTTGTTCTGAATGAAACAGCTGCTATGAGTGAGACTACTTATGCAAAATATAATCAAATAACAGAGGAAATGAAGACATATTTGGTTGATTAATGTATGTATTTATTTACTGGACAAATAAGTGGGTTGATTCTAAGTGTGAAAACTGTTTTCTTTAAAGGCACAGAAAGCAATTATTGAAATATTCAGACATAAATACATGTAATATTATACCGTTTCTTAAATATATACACCATAAGTATTGTCAGGGTTTCATAATGCAGGCAGCTTCATCAGTAATGGCTTCAAAATGGTTTACAGTATGATTTATTGTATTTATTTGCTTTATTAAGATGGTACCACTAAGCTAGGCCCAAGGAAATAATACCAGATGAGTATATGTGATACTAACATCATCCATCTGTTGTCCTAGATGTATTCAGTGTTCTTCCTGATTCTCCTAGACAGGTTTTTGGGACCCACTTTCCACTGGTTTTATATAGGGTCTTGTACACCAATGAGCTCAATGGCCATCTTAGTCTTCAACTTGTTTCTTGATGCTGCCCTCGCATTTATAACAGAAACTTAGATGGATGAGTACTTCCTTACCTGGAAGCAGCTTTGCCCAATAATGTCTCCAGCATTTAATGCATCAGATGGAAGAGGAGTGGGTGTTGGGATTTGTGTTAAAACTGATCATTAACTCTGTGCGAAATTCCAAATATATTATTATAGGTACAGGAGCAAAGTGTATGTTTTTCTTCCCCTATTGTCTACATGGTTGTTTGAAGACAGTCCTACAGGGGTTCACTGACCTCCTAATTGGATAGTATTCTGCCCAATAAATTGGATGGTTCTGAAGGAATTTAATGCCTAGACTGACTATGATTCAGAGGATAAAGCTATAAGAACTACTGTGTATTATGAAAGGGTTCAGTTTATTCATGTTGCTGCCTCTGCAGCTCATTGACTGTCCATACTCTGGATGTAATATTTAAAGTTGGTATGTCATTCTTTGAATTGGTAGTGGGACCTTAGTCTTGTAGCCTGACCACTGCCTGGTCTGATTTATTCTAAAGCTGTCTTATGCTAGTCCCTTTGATCACGAGTTTGCAGAGTACAGAAATCTGAGTAGTGTCACCTGATGAATTATTTTCTATGATATGTTGATGCATTTATGATTAGGGGTTATACTCTTCCATATTTGTGTGAGTTTCAAGCGCATGATTATTTGGAGTTCATGTACATGATATTAGACATGCATCTTATAAGTTGAAGTATGGACACTTGCCCTTCCAGGCACAATGTGGATTGACTAGGTATCAATAATCCAGTAATTTGTCTATTCTTGAGGTTATTCCTGAGGTCCTGTATTTTCCATCTCACTTAAAATTGGCTTTGTGAGGCTTTGTGATCTCATTCATATTATGAAATGCTACTTGGATTGCAGGACCTTTAAAAGATACTGATCTATCTCAAAGTTGTTTTCATTGACAAAATTGTGGAGAAAGTTTGAAGAGACCTGTATTAAATTTGGAAATGTTACCATTTTTGTAAAGGAAATGCATGAAAAATAAACTAGTTATAGCTGCAGCAAATAATGTGCACATGATTGTTTAAAAGGTAAAGTAAAAGACGTTCATTTTCAATAAAATTTAATATGTGAAATAAATGTATAAAATTGTATATAACTTCACTGTGCAAATTTAGTCCGGTCTAAAAATGTAGTCAGCATTATTCAGAGGTTTGTTTTTGGTGCACCGTTGAAAAATCTGCTGTTTGAACACTCTGGTAGGTCCCATGGTAATGATGATGACTTACTAGTGCATTGGAGTTTTCTCTTTGTTGACTCAGCCCCTAGGAGAATGCAATGGTTGAAATAGGAAGGCATTCTCTAAATTTAAACTAAAGTCACAGGCAATTCTGTATGGGGATATATAAATAGAGAAAATGACTGAATTTGCAAGGTCACAGGAGTTACTGTTTCATCTCCTGGGTGATACCCTTAGAGACAGAACTCTAGTAGTATTATACTGTTTTGTAATGATCCTGAAAATCTGTGTGTACCTAAAACTCAGAACTAGTAAAGCAATAGAGTGTCTCTTTCTAGAAGAAGATAATTTCTAGTAAAGAATTTTTTCTAAACAGTCTGTTTTTTCGATTCCTTTTGCAATTTTTTACTGTTTGTAAATTTATTTAGAAATGTAATGTTTTATATTATTTATTTCAAGTAAATAATTTTATCATTTAACTTTAAATGTGTGTGGCTGATGTTTTGCATGCTAGCTTGTGGGTTTATGGATTTTACTAGTTCCTAAAATTATACGGTGTCTTGCTTAAGAAGAGTGACTACAGGGATCTAATTGCTGCCATTTGAAAATGCAAAGGTTGGCTTACTGGGTGAAGAGTCATGTGTATTCATGTTTTGCTAGTTTTCTGTAACTGGTAGCAGCATATCATAAACTTAGGAAAGGAATATATTTGTGTTGGAACTTTACCATTTACTCCAATTATGGAAATATTGTGAGTGTATGCAAAGTAATTTTGGACAAGTTTTTTAAATATTGTTGGTAAGATTACACTGGAAGTCACAGGGCTCTATCTGATACTGGTGAATTAACCAGAAACCCAGTGACTGGGGGAGGGGGGCAGCAGCCATCTCCCTCAGCTGGTCAGTAGGTTCTGCAGTGAATGAGAGGCCAGTCACCATATGGGCTTGGCTATGTTAATGTTCACATGCTGCATGGTCTGTACTAGACGGGTCTATATTACCACATCGAAAAAGCCATTAATCGAATAGCTTTATAACCGAAAATGCAGTTAATAGAACTCACTTTTTTGGGGGCACAGTTCCCCCCACATCCAACTCCGAGATCACACTACAGTGAGGAAAGGGCAAATTTTACAATCTTCACTGTACTGCGATCTCACAATACACAGTTCTTTTATTGGCATTTACAGTTATAAAGCCATTCAATTAACGGCATTTTCAATGTGGTAATATAGACCCATACTAGACAGCTATGCAATTTTTATTTTTAATATCTTTATGCTTGTGGTCTTTGCTCCATATGACTGGGTTTCTCTTATTTTAAATAATTTCTTGCTCCATATCACCAGGTCCAATCACTTCATTCAGCCACTCTGTGGCTGCTGATAGTCCCAAAGAGAGAGAGCTTGAAACGTCTAATATTAGATTATTTGCATATCGGGTACCACACATTTGGAATTTACTATCTTGCTTGTTGTAGGAATGACATCAATCATCTTTATTTAAATACATTTATTGGACCTAACTTATTTGGATATAGATAACTATCTACATTTTTCCTCTTCTTGTTTATCTAGTTTGTGCATTGATGAGTTTAGTTTTTATGTATTTTATGATTTTTTTTTATTTCTAATGTTTGTTCTTATCGATATTATTCATTTTATTATACTGTGTTTAGTAGTTTTTTGCAAAGTCTATCCTGTAAATATAAGCAGAGGGTGGGAAATGAATTTTGATTTTGATTATGTAGGAAATCACCATTTCTTGTTGGGTTTGGACAGTCATTATATCACTCTTTTCATCATAAAATTCATATATATGTTTCTGATGCCTCGCCTTGTAGCGCTTTTTTGATGATAACTACAACTGGAATTTATATTTAGTTTTCTATTGATTTTCTTGTTGAGACCATTTAAACATTAAAGATATATCAAAAATATGCATATAAATGAACAAAAAATGAGTTTTGAACAACACCTGTCAAACATCATATTATAAAAAGTGCAAACAGTATTCTGTCCCAACTAGTAACAAATTAGAATGACCTTAATATTCGTGAGCCTAGCTAATTGCACTACTTAGAAAGAATGCCCAAATGATTAAGATTAAAGTATTAAAGCTGTTTGTATTTTAGACCTGAGGCATAAACACAAGAATTATCTTTATTATGTTTATCCAAAAATCAAGACAATTTGTCCAGAATATAAAAATAACTATAAAACATTTAGCTTTCATATGAATAGCGATAATTTCTTTATCATTGTTTTAAAGGTTATATTAATAAATTCAAAAAATAGGGTGGAGTGTTTTTTTTTTCAGTTTCTTGTTATTGTCTCCCTAGCATTTGGTTTCAAAAATAAAAGGAGAGATTCCTGGAATTGAAACCATAAAATTTGCAACATATTCAAAGCTTGAACATTATCTGTCTGTAACAGTAAGAAAATATCTGGAGATTAACCCAAAATTCAGATATTGGGTCACATTTATAGAAAACATGCTGCCATTAAGCTTCAATCATCTTGTTACTCCATTAACAAATACTATTTTGTCAATTGTATAAGTGTTGCTTGGGTAACAGACAAGGTATGATACATTTCCTAGTAAAAGTTTTCAAAAATGGAGATATGGTCAATTTTCTTACAGATTTCAGTATTAATTCATTATCAGTACTGAGAATATTAGGATAATGTGTCTGTTTTAATAGTGCTTGTATTATTGTTTAATTAGAACATTACAGCTTAGAAAACTTTCATAATGATCTGACAATACTGATTTAGTAGATTTCTTGTTATATAAAATCATACACACATTTTAATATATATAATGTTATAGTTCACTTGCAGTCTTACCATGCGTTTTGCAGACATCAAGCTGCCTAATATTTGAATTGATACCGTACCCCTGGGATAGTTTACATTTACTGATAATGCTGTCTTCCAACAATATTGTTGTATACCGAAGAAAACTAAAGCAAAACAAAAAGTATTTTGTCTTCCACTGTAACATATTGCCACCATTAGAGCTTTTTATAAAAGCAGTTGAGAGACAACTCAGAAATATATAAAACAAGTATTTTAATTCTGTATATTTTAAAATAAGCTTTTAATTGCTTTTAATTTCATAATTACATAGCTAGAACTGTATGATTATGGATACTGGCTTAAAAACAGTTAATTAAAATTAACGGCATTTTACTTTCAGTATAGTTATTGATTAAATTAAAATTTTACATTTTTATTATACAAGTTCCTATGTAAACCATTCAATTTTGCTATGTATGATATATCAAGCCCCTAGGCTCCTACCTGAAAGCTAGAGGTTAAAGTGTATGACTCCATGACTGAGAATTCTAGTTTGCCTTTATTCTATACTTTAATATTAATTTTAAATCTTTTCTTGGCCAACAGAAATACTATAGGAAACATAAGAAAAGTTTGTTCAGCATTTTATAATACATTTTTTTATTCATTGATAAAAAACCTAGTATATATTATATAGACTTTTAGTAGCATTATTTTAATTGGGTCTATATTATATCATTGACCGCTTAACTTGTTGAATGCCTAAACATTGACAGCTAAGGGCCAAAAACTTACAACGTCGAATGGCCAGTTAAGCGAATTCTTTCACCAGGAAAGAATTCACTTGACCATGCCAAACTAACATAAACTTCAAAGCCGTAACAAACTGGGGGGCTTTGCCCCCCCAACATGGGGGGGCTGTGCCTCCACACTCCCCCCTAACAAAATATACCAACTCCAAGATTGCTCTACAGTGGGGAAAAGGCAAATTCCCAATAATGGCCAAGCAAATTCTTTCCCGATTTAAGAAATTGCTTAACTGGACCTTCGACATTGAAAGTTTTCAGCCTTTAGCTGTCGATGTTTAGGTATTCGACAAACTAAGCAGTCAATGATATAATATAGACCATTTTAATCTAGTCTAATCTGACCTCAGAATCAAATAAAATATTGTTCTAGTTAACAATCTATTATTTCAATGTTAATACCATTATCATAGCTAATTTTAACACAGATTCCAAAATGTTTGACAAAAAATCCTGAAGTATTTCAAATGATTATATTTATAATTACTACCCTTCCCTAAGAAGGATCAACATTGTTGTTTTTAGGACTGGATTTTTGCATTAAATTTAAGATTTGAGGTTCATTTCAAACATTTTAAAATGATGTCCACGTATAACAATTTAAATATTTAAGTTGCACTTATTGTGACCTATGTGGTGATGCTACATTGTACTTTTCTGCTTCTTTTCCATGTTTTAGACAAAAAAGTTGTCTGTTTGCGTTTTTTTTAGTTTGTTCTGGTACCTTAGTCGTGTAGCTGCAGTTGTGGAAGAATGTATTTCTGCATTATAATGCATTATAGTGCATTTCTGTAAGTAGAATTACTTGTAAAAGCTATCATTTATGTTTTAAACCCTGTTTGGTATTAGTCTTGTTGTTTCATGCACAGCTGATGGCAGAACTGGAAACTAGTACCAGATTTGAGCCTCGAGTATTGTTTTTTTCCCTGCTCAAGGATTTGTGCTCCAGTACTTTTACAGTATTGATATTCCACTTTTGCTCTTATAATTGCATATTTTGATTATCATTTATATGCTTAAAGTTACATTCTAGTGTCATCTGTTCCCTTGTACTTTGTGCCTGCCCATCCCCTCTGAGACATTAAGCTAACATTTCTGAAAAAGCACCAATGTTGGCTTTATTTGATTGGATCTCTCCCTAAATAGACTGCTTCTTCCTTGATGTTTTCCTAAGCATCCCAACATTTTCCTGTTGTGGTTTTATACGACTGTGTCTCTGGCCTCCACCTCTTATGGTAATCCGATTTCCAAAGAACCCACCCCATTGCTATTGTCTATTGTGTAAGCTATTTAAGTACTCTTCCCACCAATTATTTTCCATAGATCCATGATTTTGCAGTCCTATCCAGCAAACCAATATTGTTCTTGAGTAAACCTCCTTTACTACATATTGTTTCCTGCTCATTTTCCTACAGCTCAGCAAAGCTTGGCATCCTAGCTTGTGTTCTAGAAATGTATTACTTGTATCCAGTGCCATCCAGGCAAAGCTAAGTACTTTTCATTTCTAAATCACACTTGCTTTAGTTATTTTGAGTGATTGCTACTGTTTCTTGCCTTTATTTCTACACTTCAGTATATTTTGCAAAATAATTGTTCTTCTTCTCACTGTTACAGCTGTAAACATGTATTGAAATCACCTTCAGCAAGGGATTTCTAGCTAAATGTGTAATTGGTTTGTGGTAGCATTATACTTATAGGTCTCATATGCTACATTTTTACATTAGGAGGACTGAGGTTATTCATCTTGTGGCATTAGGTGTTTGTCTGGTCTGTCTTAGTTGGGAAATACACACAAGGCTCATACTGTAGTTGTTTTATTGGTCAGAGAGCTAATTAGTTAGTTTTCTGTTTATTCTGTGCTGCTATAACTTTGCCACATTTGCACATGCAGCAGACGTTAGCTGTACCCTGTCAGTAGCTAAAAAGCTGATTTTCTCTATAGAATGTTCCATAAAAGTATACCCTGTAAATCAATAAATACAGAGCAAATACCTTGCTTGTTGACAAACTTAGAGCAGCTAGTTGGGCATTGAATTGCAATACATAGATTTAGTAGAATTCAGTAAGGTATAAACTTTAAAGTTAGTAGAATTTAGTACTGTTTCTCATAATATGCCCAAATAAAGCACCTGTATTAGTCTGCACCAGTAAAGAACCCTTAATAGCATTCTAACCCCAACACTCCACCCCCTTATAGCTCACCAATCAAATGACTGGACAGCATAGCTATGCATATTCCTAATTTCTCTTTCACCAGCTTGATGGATATGGGCCTCTTGAGACAATGTTGCAGTTGTCTCATGTATACTGACAACCACTTAATCATTAAAGAAGCAGACACAGCATGTAAAAGGTGTACTTACACAATGACACTGGAGGATAAACTCTTGCATACAAGCACACATCAGGTTGTCAAAACACTCACACCACACCTACCTCACATAACACACACACCTAAACTAGCGTATGCTGAGGCACTTAAAAGCAATCTTCCTAAACAAAAAGACCACGTAGACTACCTGTTAGCAAAGCTATGCCTCAGCAAACCCAAAGGCACTCATAAAAAACAACACCTAATGCCACACATACAGTTACTCTAAATGAATCCCCAAACACTAAGCCCCAATGGCAAGCAAACACACTTCCCAGCACTCTCATCATATAGGACTCCATTATAAGACATACTGATGCCCCTCTAACTAGGCTGAACAAGGAGAAGATAAAGGTTAGTTGCTTATCTGGAGCCAAGATCTGCCAAATCATGGACTAAAGTCATTGCACCACAGGTACCAGTGGGATTCCATCATAGTCAATGTATGTGTAAATGACCTGAAATGTATTTTCATGGACTGTATGAAAAGAGACATTATGGAACTCTCATACTATGTATCTGATGCTGGTATGAGCCTAGCATTGAGCAGCATATTACCATCACTGAGGATGATGCTATAATATCAGCAAATATTGATTGAGTTCAACAAGTTGCTGTCTTTCTGGTGTCATTCTAAGGGGAACCAATGTTTGGCAGCTTGGTAGGACATGGTTAACAGACCTGTTGCCTTGCTAAGGATGGTCTGCACTTGTCCCCCTCTAGGCTTTCAAATACTGGTTAAAACTTTATCCAGCCCATAGTGCATTTTTCAGACAATGCCAAATTGACAAAATTACTGACACAGCAAAATCAACTCAACTGAACCTCAAGGTGTTGTTCAATGCCAGGACCCTAAATAAAAACTACACTCCCTCCAAGCCCTATTCATACTCAAGAATCTAGTTATCTGTGCAGTTAATGAGACATGGTTTAAAGTGGCAAAATACTCCATTAGTGCAAGGTTTCAGTGCGTGCTACACTTTTATACCAGCAGCTGCACAGGCAAAGGCTAAAGGTGGAGGGGTGACTTGATATACATCAGTAGCAAGCACACCTCTAGGGTGGCCAAACAAGATGACAAGCTGGAGTTCCTCCATGTGCACATCTCCATAGACAAAATTCTATACCATAACCTAGCCAGCTGTAGCTCACCCTCCATGTTTCAAGAAGCTCACAATGAATACTTGGACCTCTGGAGGTAATTAATATCCAACCTAACACCCTACTCACGGGTGACTTTAATTAACCCCCTACAGACTGGGAATCCTACACAGCCTCAAATCTACATGCACAGAGATTTCTGGACTTTGTAAATACAGCCACCATTTTCCAAACAGTGAGTATGCCCACTATAGGCTACAACATACTGGACCTCATACTCACAAATATGGGAGAACATTGCCCCCTAATGTATTGCTCTCCCTGGTAAGGTCCGGCCATAAAACAGTTGCCTTCAAAATTTAAATCAACTCTATAATTCCAGTAAAACCAGTAAGAGTTAGCAACTATTCCAAGGCAAATTACCTTTTATTAAGTGATGGTTTGTCAAAATTAAATGCCCCCCAAACCCCAAATCACAGCAGCCAACACTGAATTACTATTAGATACTCTGTATAACTATATCAATGGCTACATAGAGGCTGCTGTACCTACCAGAAGCAAGTGCAAAACTAGCCCCAGAAACAAACCACCCTAGTGGCACCCCAAAGTAAACAGAATATACAGCAAAAGGAAAATAATTATGGCAAAAATCAGGAAGGTTAATTCCCCTAAGGATAAAAACTCTTTCATCAAACTAAGTAGGCAACTAAGAGGACTAATTAGGACACAAAAGCCAACTTTGATGCTATGATAGCCTCCCAGGTTAAAAATAATGATAAGACCTTCAGTTATGTCACAAACCTCAAGCACAGCACACAGCAATGTAGTGAGCTGATGGTTAATGGTGCCACATTCACTGAGCCAGACAATATAGTTAACCTGCTAGTAGACAAATTCAGTTCCAAATTTATCCTCCTTACACTCCCAACCATCCTCCAAGAAATACCCTCAAACATAATCCCTCCAACTTTAATTAGGGAGCATGTACTGGCTGTGCTTGCTAAAGCCCATTACATAGCCTTAATGGGCCCCAATAACATCCTGGGATGCATCCTGAACAGTCTAAAATATGGTTTATCAGGACCCCTGGAGTCATTATTTAACAACAGTCTCAAAACAGGATTTGTGTCATGAGAATGGAGGATTGCAGTGGTCATTCCCCTTCATAAGAGAGGATCTTCAACATATCCTGGAAACTATAGACCCATTAGTCTGTCTAGTCTTATTTGCAAAGCCATGGAAAGAATTATCTCGGAAACTATCAATAAGGACATAGACACTGAACCTGGTTGACTTCTTTGAAAAGGTCACTAAAGCAATGGATAAGGGTGGATAATGGGAAAAATGGTGCTTGCTGCCTATCTGTATCTAGCTAAAGCATTTGATACAATACTCCACTTAGACATTGTCAACAAACGTATGGAACAGGGTATAACCCCCTTTCTAACACACTGGATAGCTGAGTGGCACACAGATAGGATCCAAGAAGTTAGGATCGGTGAGGCCAGATCCACAAAGAGGATGGTCACCAGTTGAGTCCCTCAGGGCTGCATGCTGAACCCACTCCTCTTTGGCATCTACTTCTCGGATGTCAAAGCCGATGTCATAGGCCTCTGGCTAACTAAGTTCACATATGATTGCAAACTGGGAGCAGTCATTGAATTCCCCTCAAGATGAGAACACCCTTTAGGAAGGTCTAACACATACAAACACTTGGTGCCAAACTATGGCTTAAGATTCAGTACCAAGAAATGCATTATAGTACCTTTTGAGAAATTGGCCACCATAAGTAATTATATAATCAATAAAGCACCCCTAAAAGTTGATTCACTAGTCAGGGATCTGGAAACTCATGTAGATAGTCCATAGGTGTTTACTAGGCTAATGACCACAAGGGAGTTTTTAAGCCTAGCCATGTATCCCAAATCTTTGACAAGTTCTGATACCCTTGATAAGTGTAAGCAGGGGTTTGGGAGATTTGACCAATATGTGTTTAAAGTAGTAAGAAAATCCTATGTTGCTCAACTTTTAAGTAGGAGCATGACATCTAGGTCCAGAGAGGTTATCATACCACTGTACTTGGCCCTCATCAGGCCCGTCATAGATTATAATGTCTCTTTCAGTATGTACCTAAGCAGACACATGCAGCAGCTGGAATGTCCACAGATGTTCCTTACAAAAAGAATACTGTGAGTAAACACAATGTCCTCCACTGATCTCCTCAAAAGCCCTTACTCTTTGCTCTGTATCATACAGGCTTCTGGGAGATGATCTTTGCCTGGTGTACTAGG
Source organism: Protopterus annectens (assembly GCF_019279795.1). Taxonomy (NCBI): domain Eukaryota; kingdom Metazoa; phylum Chordata; order Ceratodontiformes; family Protopteridae; genus Protopterus; species Protopterus annectens. The sequence goes on along the minus strand of NC_056729.1, from coordinate 493,352,545 downwards.
CATCCCTGGACCCTGTTTTGATGAACCTTTTGCACATCCACATAACAAACATCATCAAAGGTCAAAAGACCTTTATTTTGCTTGCCACATAAATAGAACATGTTGGACAGACAGATATGTTTCTTAGAGAATTCCCATTCTCTGGAACAGGCTCCCCATCCATATGAAGCAGAACTCCTCCCTAACCTTATTTAAGTGCAACTTGGGATAATGGATTGGTAATTGAAAAATCACCCTGGTCTGGGCCTATGTTTTTGATGAAGAGAGGCAGTCAGTATATCACTCCCTATATAAATAAAGTTTGTGGGTCATATTTGGATTGCATCATACTTAAATATATCAACTCCAGGATTGCACTTTACTACACTATCATGATTTAAGTTGTAGTATAGCAGGTTAAAACGGAACATTACTAAAGCTACAGCAGGCAGTCATGAAACATGTGATGGTAGGTTTGCCATTTTTTTTCTGTGGAGTGCAATCTTGGAGTTCATATATTTAATTAGCAGGGGGTGTGGGAGCTGAGGATCGGACGTCTAACTGTGAGGCGACAACGCAGCACCACCACTGTCTTGTTATTACCAGTTAATATTTGAACATATCCAAGGAAAGTGTGTACTTGCCTAGGTTATAAGAAGATGTTTTATATCCAACAACTTCTTCTGGTGATATCTTTTTTAATAAATAGTGCAGAACATACCATTATGAGAATGTTTTGTTTTTCAAATAAGTATGACCATGCATTTGCATATTTATCTTGACATACCTTGGCTCTTCCTGATATCTTCCTTTTGCCAAGTTGTTTTTTTTCTTTCCCCATTTTTGACTGTCATAGACATCTCCTTTCTACTCATCCAAATGGCAAGAATGTGTACATCTGCCAGTGCTCTCGCATAGGTTAAGAATAGTTCCTCTCTAAGATAGATGGAAGGAAATGATGCAGGAAGTCTCTGTATCCTTTGAAGAGTTTTACATACTGGCAATAAAATATTCTCCAAATTCTTTTTGGCCAAAACACTACGTCATAAGTAATCAAAGGATAGATCTTTTCTTTAAGTACTCCAATCAGGGAGCTATGGTTATGCTTTCCCAAGTTAACATTTACCCTCCATAAGGATCATCCTTTCCATTTTTATTGTATATATTTGTGCATGTTTCCAATGCCCACTTTTAGATAACACGATTCCTAGAAGAAGTCACTTAACCAGACTGTGCCTTGGGGTGACCAGATATTTGTGCTAGGCTCCTTAAAGGTCTCCTGGACTGCAAGTCTATTGCCTACCTATGAACCTATGAACAAGATATCAACTATTTCCACAGGCTAACTACTTATTTTAGCTATCTTTTGCTTGTTCCTAGTATTATATGATATCAAGTTTTTCTTTTTCTTTTTTTAACATTACCGAACCCTTCGGTCTGGTGAAAGACTCTAAGGTGGCAATAAACATGTTAGGTGCAATAAAACTAGATGCAAATATTAAAATATTATCAGCAAATCCCACAGCTGGGCAAAGCTTATTTCATATTTTTGGTACCTTTCTCCCTACCTTATCAAGGATGTTGAGCAAATGATTTATGCATATAAGAAATAGGTAGAGTCCCAGTAAAACTATCTGTCTTACCTTCTTCTTTATCTCAATTTCATCAGTTAGATTTCCTTTTATGGAAATTGTCACCCTACACATGGATGTGTATACAATGCATCAGGAGCTACTATTAAACTGTCTATTATGTTTTCTTCAAAGTCAACCAGAGTTTCTTCCTACTAAATGAATCAAGTGCTGCCTCAAAGTCTATAGAAAATGCATAAAGTTTTGTGTCTTCTGGGTAACACATTTTTCTGTAATATGATCAATTAAAAAAAAAACAGTTGATATCTTGTTCAAAGGTTCATAAGTAGAAACTAGGCTTGCAGTCCAGGAGACCTTTAAGGAGCCTAGCCCAAACATGTAAGGTTCCTCTCATCTGTCTAATGACATAGTGGTACTGATGTATCACATCCTCTCCATTCTGTTTCTTTAGATTTATTTATTTTTACATTTGTTGACCAGGATAGTCCGACTAGATACATGTCCATTTTCAGTGGAGGCCTGAGGAGAAAAGCTCCAAACATTAATAAATTGCATTGAAATTAAGCATTAAAAACAATTCTTGTCAGACATAGCTGAATCTTATATGGAACAGACAATCAGGTAGAAGCAACTAGGTAATACTTACAATACTGTTTCGTATACTATAGTATGGGAGGAGTTAGTCTGGATTCTGGCTGGGACAAAGCCAGTGTGTCATGAAATACTTTTTGAGGTTTTTCTTGAATTGGTTTAGTGATGGTTCTAGTGTTAGATCAGCTGGAAGTGAATTCCAAATTTTGCCTACTGAATTAGAAAACAAGGAGTCACCAGCTGAGTTGTTAGTTTTGAGTGTTTGAATTAGTAGTTTGTTAGAAGATCTCAGTGGCCTAGTGTTCCTGTTGGGATAAATGATGTTTTTAAGTGCAGGGGTATTATCTGGTTGGTTGAGAATTTTGTGGGCTACTACAAGTTTATTGTACTGAAGTGAGCTAGTCAATTCTAGCCATCCTAGAGGTTTAAGGTTTTGACAGTGGTGAGTTCTGTAAGTAGAGCCAGTGGCAAATCTAGCAATGTGATTATAACAGCTTGAGAGTTTGCAGAGTTCGGATTTGTTCAAGTTAATAAAAATGGAGGAGGCATAGAAAAGGGTGGAGAGAAGATGAGTGCGGGCAATGGCAGTCCTTGCTAGTGAGGTAAGGAAAGGTTTATTTTTATATAGGGAGCCCAGTTTTTTTATTAATGGTTTTAATGGTTTGATTGATATGCACGTCAAGTTTAAAGTTATTATCAATAGTTACCCCTAAGAGTTTAGTATGGTTATCTGGGGAAATAACAGTTCCATTATTAGAGGAAATCATAAAGGAAAGTGGTGTCGACCTGTGAGTGGGGGAAAAAAGCAGTAGCTTGTTTTTTTAGGGTTCAAGAGCAAACAACGGCATGAGAGCCAGTTCTCGACTGTGTTAAATGATTTTTGGGATAGGGTATGCAGGTCAGATGGGGTGGAGGCTGAGCAGCTCAACGTGGAATTGTCTGCATATTGTATGCATGTAGCATCTGGAATGGCAGAGTGAAGGTTCATAGGTTCATAGGTTCATACTAGGCTATCTGCCCTAGGGCATTTATAAGCCTAGCCAGAATGTGTTTGGCTTTCGCCACCCATTTTAAATTTATTTTGCTATGCCCTTTTTTGAGGTTAGTATACTGTGCCTCTGTCTAACAGTGACACAGAAGTGATACCCGGGGTAAACCTACGATCTCCCATCCACTCATCAAGATTCCTCTTGAAGAGAGTCAATGAGGGACTCTGCCTAACCTGGACTGGGATTTTATTCCAGAGTGAAGGGAGCCTCTGGGTTATGAATCTGTCCCTCCAGCATGTCCTATTTATTTCAGTGCTGAGGTTCAAGTCTCTCGAGCGTAGCTCGATGGGATTTGGATTTTCTGAGGTGCAGCATGTCCATTAATTCCGAGTTGGACATGGCTTTATACGTCAGGCACAGATCGCCTCTGAACAGGCGGTATGCCACTGAGTAGAGCTGGAGTTTCTTTAACTGGGCAGCATATGGCATCTGTTTGAGCCCTTTGATCCTCTTGGTGAGGTACTTTTGGGGTCTTTCCAGTTGCTGCAGGTGTCTGGTAAGGTACATCCGAAAAGGGGCATTGTACTCAATTATGGGCCTGATGAGGGATGAGTAAAGAGGCACAATGACGTCCCCTGATCTAGATGTGAATCCCTTCATGATTAGGTGGGCTATATAAAATGTTTTTCTAACCACTTTGGCCACGTGGTTGTCAAATGAGAGATTGCTATCAACTTGGGTCCCCAGGTCCCTAATTGCTTCTTCTGTACTTAATGGATTACCACCTATGTGGTAATTTATGGGCACTTTGTTTTTGCCAAAGGAGATGACTATACACTTTTTGGCATTTAGCTTGAGGCCATGGCTCTGCCACCAGTTGTCTGTTTCTATGAGACCCTTTTGGAGGATGCTTGTGTCAGCTGGAGAGTCGATTATGGCGCCCAGTTTGCAGTCATCTGCGAACTTGGTCAGCCACAGTCCTTCCGTGTTGGCCTGTACCTCTGAGAAATATATACCGAACAAGAGAGGTCCCAGGACTGAGCCTTGTGGGACACCACTTGTAACTGGTTTGGAGTCTGACATGGCTCCAGCAATTCTAACCATGTGGGTTCTGTCCTTGAGCCAGTTTGCAATCCATCTAGTGACATAGGGGTTTATATTTAAGCTGGTGAGCTTATCTATAATGCCCGAGTGGGGTATTGTATCGAAGGCTTTTGCAGGTCCAGGTAGGCTGTGTGGACCACCTTCCCTCGTCAATGGCCTTGGTGACTGTTTCAAAGAAATCAACCAGGTTTAAGAGGCAGGATCTGCCCTTAACAAAGCCGAACTGGGTAGGATCCAGTGTTTGTAGGTCCCCAATATCTTTATTTATGAGGTCCATGATGATCCTTTCCATAGCTTTGCAGACCAAGCTAGTCAGGCTTATGGGGTGATAGTTTCCAGGATCCGTTGAGGCACCACCTTTATGGAGAGGGACCACTGTTGCTGTACGCCACTCTTTGGGCACATATCCTGTAGTAAGGCTGATATTGAACAGTAGTTTTATGTTTGGGTTTAGCTCTTCTTGGAGTTCATGTAGGACGCAGCCCGGGACACCGTCTGGTCCCATTGATGCTGTGTTTTTTGCTTTGGAGAGGGCGGCTCTTACCTGAGCATCTGAGATGTCAGGGGGGCAGCACTCTGCTGGGATATATATTTGCCCTTTTGGTGGGGGGGGGGGAGAAGTTTGCGCTGAACCTGTCAGCTAGGATGTTGGCAGTGTCTGTGGGTTCGGTGTATTTTTTGTCATTTTGGACTAATTCTGAGCATATCTGGGAATTACCACCCAGGTTCCTAACATAACTAAAGAAAGCCTTGTGATTATCCTTAGTGTCCTGTGCAATTTTTCTCTCGAAGCTGACCTTAGACAATTTTATGTGTGGCCGTAGTTTTTTGCTAATACTGATCAGTGATGCCTTCCCTTTTTGGGATTTTGCTCTATCATTTAGTAGCTTCCTCCTTCTATTGTATAGTTTGTTTATGGCTGGGGTCCACCAGACAGGACGTCTGCCTTTGGAGGATTGGGTCTTGGTTTTATTTGGGATCGCATGATCCATGCATTCCTGAAGGTGTTCATAGAATGCGTTTATAAAGGATTCTGCAGTCTGGGCCGTATTTTCCACAGGCCCGGGGGCTTTGAAGGATTACACCTTAGTTTTGAGGAGTGTGAAATTTGCTTTAGAAAAGTTTTTCACTGTGGTTTTCTGGGCAGGGGGTGGGGTCGGGATGTGAATATCCAGTGAGATTAGTTTATGGTCTGATCTTACCAGTGAGGGATACACTTCTGGTCTGGAGCATAGAGTCCCCATGTTGGTGATGATCAGGTCCAGTATGTTTTCCCCTCTTGTGGGAGTGGTAACAAGTTGTTCCATAGCATTTGAGTTTATAAATTCTAGGAACCTTTGGGCTAGGGTGTTGGAGCTAGAGTAATGCTCCCAGTCTATGTTTGGGTAGTTGAAGTCGCCCAGTATAATGGTGTTTGGAGAGACCTTCATATTTTCCAGTGTTCTCAGGAAGGCCGAGTGGGGTTCCTGGGTTTGGGAGGGTGGTCTGTAGCAGGCTATAAACTGGAAGGCAGTTTTACCCACTGTTAGTTGCACATGGATAGTCTCTGATGCTTCGTGCTTTGCCACCAACCTGGAGGTGTGGGTATCTTTGATGAATATCGATACTCCCCCTCCTTTTGTGGTTTGGTCCAAGTTTTGGGGCCGAAAAGCATGGTATGAGGTATAACCTGGTAGTGCTGGGGTGCTCTCGAGAGCCCTGAACCAGGTTTCTGTTACTGCACAGATATCGATGTTCTCCATGTTAAGGAGAGTTTCGAGTGCGTGCATCTTGAGGTTTAGACTTCTGGCATTGAGTAGCATTACTCTTAGTTTCTTATCCCTTGCGATACCTATGGAGGTGGGTTTGTCTTTTGAGCCTTGCCTAAAAAAGGCATTATGGGGGTAGCAAGAGCCTTTGCCAATATCCGAAAGCCCAGGGGTGACAGGTGCAAGCCATCCCTAGTGAAGCATCGTGGCTTGTCGAGCATATCTTCCCAAGCTGACAGGCATTGGATCCCCTTTGAATGACACCAGTACTTAAGCCAATTGCTGAAATTGATCATCTTGTCTTCATATTGTGGGATCATTCTTGGTGAGGGTAAGATGCTACTCAAGGTCAGGGTCATACTGGCCTGGGCTACATGCTCAGTGAGCTCCTTTATGTCTCTTTTCATGTAGTCCAGGGAGGTACGTCTCAGGTCATTCACACCAGCATGGACAATGACTGAGTCATATTTGTACTTGCCTTGGAGTGACCTGAGTGCTTGTGTTATGTGGCGGATCCTAGCGCCCGACAGGCTGCTCACCATGACCCTCTCCTTGTTCAGCCTGGTGAGCGGGACGTCAGTGTGCCTGACGATAGAGTCACCTATTACAAGTGTATCAAGTGTGTTGTTTAGTCTTAAGGGCTGTGACTGTTTGGCACACTGGCTTTGTGAGATATGTGTTGCACGTGTTTTGTTTTGGGGTAGCGGCTGCTTGGGTGTCTGCTTTGGAGGTCTCTGCTGCTTCGGAAGATCTTTATTTTGAGCCTCCGAGTATGTTTTTGTGTGATTATGTGTTTGGTTTGCTGTCGTGGTAGGTCTATGTGAGACTGGAATTGTAGTGAGTGTGGTTTCCTTCTCCTCCTGACTGGTTATGCCAGTACTGAGTTGAGAGAGCTTAGCCTCCAGTTTGGCTATATGATTGCATCTCTCACATGTGGTGGAATTTGTTGGGAGGAGGAGAGGGTTGTCTGTGTACATGAGGCAGTTGTAACATTGCCTCAAGATTCCCAGATTCACCAGCTGGACCGTAGTGGAGATTGACAACTGACCTTTGGACATGCTAGAATAATATTGGGAATTCCTTAATAATTGAAAACCAGGGCCAGTGGGGAGTGAGGGTGTAGTGCTTTTAATTTTTAGTGCTGACTTATATAATTGCTTTAGTGAGCAAGTGCCAGGTAACTTAAGTGCAATGTGTTACAGGTAACTTAAATGCAAAAACGACAAATAGTAACTTTCTTTCAAGTGAAACAAGGAAATAAGTACAGTAAGCAATGCAGATATCACTAGTGATCCACAGAAGCGCTGAGAAGCCGCATATTAGGTGGAATTAGCATTCCAGGGAAATAACAAGCAAACAAACAACAAGCATATAAACAAAGCTAGATTCAGCAGGCCTGGATCTAGTCTATGCTACAGCAAACAAGGTGTACCAATTTCAGTAAGAAAGGTCATTAATAAAGATTGAAAAGAGAAGAGGTTCTAAGATAGAGCCATGGGGAACTGCAAGGATGAGGGGTAGTAGAGTAGATAAATTTCCCTCCCATAGGACAGCCTGTTGTCTGCCATTCAGATAGGATTGAAACCATTGAATGGTATGGTTATTCAAGGAAATGGATTTCAAAGTGGCAGTGAGTAGTTGGTGGTTGACCATATCAAAGGCTTTGGATAGGTTGAGGAATAGGGCTGAGGATAGTTTGTTGTTATTACGGTTATGATTTATGACATTGGAGAAAGAGAGGAGGGCAGAGGAGGTACTATGGTGTGGCCTAAAGCCATGCTGAGAGTTAGCCAGCAGATTGTTGTGTATGAGATAGTGCAAGAGTTGTTTATGAATACATTTCTCCATTATTTTGTCCAGTGGTGAAAGTATGGCAGTGGGTCTATAATTTGATAGTTCTATGGAATTGCCACCTTTGTGGAGTGGTATGACATAGGAAGTTTTCCAAATGGAGGGGATGGAGGCTTCAGATATGATTCTATTGATCAAGATTCAAACTGGATAAGCTATGACATCTGCAGCTTTTTGTAGGTAATCTGCAGGTAGAAGATCTGCAGATAGGGTGGTCAGTTTTAGTTTTTTAAGCAGGGAATAGATAAGTGAGATAGGGACTGGTTGGAAACTTAAGGGGAGATGGGTAGTGGGTGAGGTTATGATATAATTAGTGCTTGTGGGTGTTAGCTGGCTAGCAAGGGTCTGGACAGTCTTAGTAAAAAAGCTGTTAAAGATGTTGGCAATCTCTTCTGGAGATTTATGGGTAGAAGTGGAAGGGGTAGGAGTGGTGGATTGGCTGGGATGGAGGAGTTTATTTATACCTGCCCAAAACTTTTGAGGTTTATTTTGATGTCTTTGTTGAAGATTATAATAGTTTTTTTTTTGTTTAGCAGAATGGATTTTTTTGTGTCATTACGAGGGGCTTTGGTGCCACGCCAGGTGGCCCATATTTTATTTCTAAGTTTAGATCATCCAGTACTAAAGTAGAGAAAATTTTTAGGGAGCTATCAAGAAGTGTGATGAGGCATTACATTTTGAGATCATTTACATTTCCTGTTTTATAAGTGGGCATTAGGGTATTCCCTTTCCATAACTTAAGAAAGCTCATATTTCATAGGTATTGTCTAAACTGGCATGTACTATTATTTCTGTCCATTGCTCTCATGCTCACTATATATCCCTTTCCTGATCTTATCAAGGCCCTGTGTTTTATTTCCATTCAGTTCCCTGATTAGCATTGTAATCCTTCCCATTGTGACTGACCACAAAGTGAGTCAGTCAGACCATTTATTTTGTGATTTCTTATTTTTATTTTCACCCAGTGCTCTTATTCCAAGCTCTCAACAAAATATTTCATCCAGAACTTCTCAACTTTTGGAGAGGCTCCTATTTTTGAAGTTCTTCCTGTGCCATGTCCTACCAAGGTCTAACATTTTTCAGTATTCATCCTCTTTTCAACTTACATTTCTTTTCTTTTTACAAATTGTATTTTTCATTTTTATTTAAAGACCTTTATTGAATTAGCACTTGTGACACAGACCAACTTACATTTATCTTAAAGTAATCAAATCATATTAACAAGTTCACATTTATAAGCATTTTACATCACATATATTGTTATATATAATTTAATTACAGCAGCATTACATCATAATTTATTCAGTTCCTGCCTTCCTTTAAACCTCATTCCTCTTCTGAAACATTTTCTCATGTATTGGTCCCACAATTTCCATGTTTTCCATGTAATTTACTTGTACCATTTTGTAAAGATCCCACTTCATGTACTTTTATCTCTGTTACAATATTCATTACTTTAAGTATAGTTGGTATAGATTTTGATTTCCATTTTCTAGTAACTCCCTGTAATAATAGGAGGTACTGCCAGCCATGCCTGGGAAAGTAGGGCAGTGGATGTATGACTTGTGCCAGCACAGCTAGATGTAATTTTGTGAATAATTTGTATATCAAGCTAATTTGTATAGATGCTTGTACTGAAAATGTATTTGCGAGGTTTGCTTATGTTAAAAATGTATCAACAGTGAACCCTGCTGGAATGAAAAGAAATGTATATGTATTATTGTAACTGAATTAAATGTATATGTTTTAATAGAGGATACTGGGACAGCAGAGGTAAGCCAGCTAGCTTCCTTTAAGAAAAATAAGGAAAACGTAAATGAGCTGTTAAACCATTAAAATGGCATCCCTCAGTGCGGAATAGGACTGGAGATGGTGGGTCTGAAAGAAGCCTTTTTTCATTAGCGTAGTAAAAGAGGGGAAGTCCCAGACATTGCCACAAACATTTAGATGCATACTGTAGCAGTATATGCTAAATTCCTGTCTCAGCTTCAAAGGGGGATACAGTGAGAACCTAGAGTCAGGTGACCAAATGAGGTCATTCTGCAAGCCATCTTGGATATTATGTTTTACATGGAGTAATCTGTATTGAGTATTCTGTTTTGGGAAACCTGACTAGAAAGACTGCTCACATATTTCATTGTGCCTTGTTCTGTCAAGTAAGTTATTAGGGAATAGTAATTCTCCTAGATTCAGTAAGGAATATAGTGAAGCCTAGTTTATAGATTGTTTTTCTTTATTTGTTTGAGTCTGTCCATCAGTGTTATTTTCAATATTTCCTGTGATTTGAACTCTGTGGTTTACTGTAAATATGTATTCAGTATTGTCATGCTCTTATATTATTTATTATGAAATATATTTTAAACTTTTATTGTGTCTGGTCCTTGTAGAAAATATTTAAGCTTTGAGAGTTTTTGCATATATTTATTTGGTGATAACTCAGGCCACTCCTGAAAGCCTTGCTGTTTGGTCAGCATTACCGTTTGTATTAATATTAACTTAATTCGGCATAAATGGATACCCTTTTAAGAGCCTTATAGTAGCTGACTGGTGGCAGTGAATCTACCTTATAGTCTGGGCAAAGTTGGTAGAGCAGTTAATCTGTTCCAGCCTTTCCCAGGTGTGTGTGTGTGTGTGTGTGTGTGTGTGTGTGTGTGTGTGTGTGTGTGTGTGTGTGTGTGTGTGTGTGTGTGTGTGAAAATTAAACCTCAAAGAGTGTGTCTGTCAGCTACTTGGGTCAGGGACACAAAGCACTGATTTTACAGTGCCAGTGAGGAGCATTATTGGGTAATGGGGGAGAAACAGATAGAGACATGCAGATCCTGGTCTGAGTGTGTGCCCTGTATGCTCTTAGGACAAATTGTGCTTGATGCAGAGAGGTCTGCATCAGGAAATATTGAGACCATCCATTTGTATACAAGTGCACATCACTCTTCAGTGTGTCAGTGGTGAGGATTCAGGCACTTTGATTACTGGCCCAGGGTGGGGATGTCACAAATGCATTTTGGCAGTCACCAGAGTTAAAAGGCCTTGCTATGTCAAGACAATTAAGGTGCTGTATCTCAGCTCAAGAAATAATTTCCTTGAGCTGGGATACAAGATCTGAATTGCCTAGACATATTTCATTTAAAAAAATTAATAATTTCCTTAGTTACACTCATTTGCTCACCCAGTATTCCTGACAGAATACTTTGTAGGGAATTTTTTAATTCTGCCAATTCATTACCTCTGAGAACATATGCTCTCAGGTATCTTTTTCTTCACCATTACAGCTCTAATATTTGGATCTACCTGAGGAAAAATTCTTTGGAGTCTGCTTGGGGTATAAATGTATCTATGCAAACAATTCCAGGCAAAAATCCTAAATCTTCTAGATTTTGTTGAATATTTGGGAACTATACATATGTCCACCCATGGTTTCTTTACATACTACATATCTAATTTCTCTTCACAATCTTTTATGGCCTCTTTTGATTAATTCATATTGTTATTATAGCAATAATCAGTGACTGGGTATTATATATTGAAGATTTATCAATGGTTGGTAAAGTTTAATCACAAGTGCGAAGCCCAAGTAAATATTCAATATATCACACCTAAGAGTTGGTTATTTCTATTATACAATGACATTATTTAAGAAAAAAACATACTTTTCTTAAATAAAGTCTTATAATGGCACCGTGGAATTCTTCCCCTTTTTTTGGTATCCTGGGGCTTTCTTGATGTACTGCTCATGTGTATGGGACTTATTCCCATGCTTACGCAGTACATCAGTGTTTTGGAAAGGAAGCAGCGGAGAAAGGAAGATCTCCAATGCTTTTTTCTTTATTAAAAAAAGTAATAAAGTTTGAAATCCAGCCAGTTCAGAGGCATGAGAGAGACAAGGCAGAAATACAAGGATAATCAGGTATGTTTCTTTAGTTTTGCATAATGTACCTATTTTTTCTTTTATTTTCTCTGTCTTGTCTCTCTCTCATACCTCTGAATTGCCCAGATTTCTAAGTTATTTGTTTTGTTTTTAAACTGATGAAAACTGGAAAGTTCTGTAGCATATATTAATAGAAGAAAGTCCAGGTGACTGGACTTTTCTCTATTGGTGTATGCTCGATTTTACAGTGGGCATGCTGGTTGAGCTGGCCAATCAGCATGCATGTTTTTGAATGTTAATGGCCAGTCATTGTATAATTTGCAATATTTTATATGTCCTACCAATTACCCCCTTTTTAATAGTAGCTTCTATTCTAGACACAATTAAAAACTCAACCAGTGCAGGACTTTCATTTAGGATTCCCCTATCCCTTTCTGTTTATCTGTACTGTGATATCAATCCCTGATAATGAAGGCAATCCCTAGCCTGCAATCCAAATGTCTTATTGGCCACTGCCCATTCTATTACCTTTCCCTATCTAATTAGTTGCTACCAATACCTTATTTTCTTTACAAGCTTCTTCCAGTAAAATCTCACCCCCTCCTATTCTCTGGATCCCTAATTGACATCATACCTACTGGTAGATTCTCCTTTCTCCATTCCTGGGTTGGTGTAGTTCTTATACTTTCTGCTACTTTATGAATATAATATTCTGTATCACTGTTCCTGTCATACTTAAGGATCTGTGTCCAAAATCCCATTCTTTACTTATTTCTTGAATTACTCCCCTGCTTCATCTTCATTCCTCTATACTTTGAATTATAGCTTTCTGCTTGTGTTACCTATAAGAGCCTTAACTGTGTAGCTCTAAAATATCCCTTCAAAGCAGGCAATCCTAAATCTCCTTGCTATATTGGGAGGATCAACTCAGCCCTTTTGTCTCTTGTTCTCTTCCTCTCCTAAAGAAAATCTTTCAACTTTTTATTAACTACTATCTACAACTTCTCCTCTGGTTGATAAAAATATGTGTGACCTGTGACTAAAACTAAACGGACTAAAAACATGTTACTGCTTCTGTCTTGCTAATGCTTATCCATAGGCAACAGCTTCCATTTTTTCACTTTTTGTATTATCTTTTGTTTAGTCTCTTCCCACATATGCTTAGCTGCCATAACAGATCCCTTTTAATCCATACTCCTAAATACTTCATTTTATCATGTCCCAGGAAATATGTGTATTGTTGAACCAATTCATGTGTGGATACACAAGCTATAGCTATAGCCTTTGTTTTATCTACATTAGTTTTAAATCCCAAAAAAACACGGAACTTCCTCAGAATGTATCACAACACTGAGATGTCCTGTTCTGGTTCCATCAGATACAAAATAACATAATCTGCAAAAAAGCCAACTTTACTTGAACACGATACCAGTTACATCACTGAATTTCTGAGTCCCTTATTTTCTTTGCCAATGGCTCTAAATACTGTACAATGCAAATAACAAATGTAACTGAGGACACCCCTGCTTGGTTCCTGTATTCAGACACAACTTATCAGAGAGGAACCCTCCCAGTTTGAATTTTGCCTCTGGTGTCTAATATATCCTTCTAATTAACCTTATTATATCAGGAAATGCAAATGCTTCCATTGCCCTACTTATAAAAGCCTAGTTTGTTGAATGTTGCTTTCAGTGCATTGACTCCCTATTAACAGTAGTATTTTCTTACCTTATAGGGTCATAGGTGTTTACAAGACTCACAAACACAAGGGTGTTTTTCTTAGCCATTCATTCCAAATCTCTGACAAGTTTTGGCACTGTTGACAAGTGTAAGCAAGGTTTTGGGAGTTAAAACATTTACAAGAAGGGGGCCTGGAAGATGAACCATTTACAGGCTGCCTGTGTCCGCTAGAAACATAGGTGCCAAACCAGGGATGAATTTCTGGTTCCCCATCCAATTGTCCTAGTTACACTAAAAATGGGTTAAGGAGGAACTCAGCTTCACATGGATGAGGAGGCTGTTCCAGAGAAGGGATAGTCTCTCGGATACATATATGTATACCTGTCTATTCAGCAAATACTATTTAAATCATAGGCAAGATTTAAGTCTTTAGAATGGGTAATTCTGGTGCTATTTGTTTTGGGATACGCAGGGAAATCCATCAGGATGGGGTCTGACAATGCACTGCCTGCAAGGCATAGACCTCCTCTCCACCTCCTGTAGAAGTCAGAATACAGAGATAGGGCCTTGAGGCAGTCTGCAGAGGGCATGTAACTTATGCTCCTGTATTCTTTGGTGAGGAACCTCTGTTCACGTTCCAGTTGTTGGATGTGCCAGGTTACGTACATACCAAAAGGGGCATTGTACTCGATGATAGGTCTGATGAATGCTGAATACAGTGGAACAATGACCTCCTTGAATCTAGATGATATGCTTTTGTTTATAAGTTGTACAATATATAATGATTTTCTCACTACTGTAGACATGTGATGGCCAAAGGCTAGATTACTATGTATGTGTGTCCCCATGTCCCTGACTACAGGGTCAGTGCTTAGGGGTATGTTGTCAATATGGTAGTTACCAGGGATGGATGACTTCCTGAAGGACACCATTGTGCATTTCTTGGCATTTGGTTTTAGTCCATGGCTCTCACACAACTTATTTGTCTATGTCAGTCCTTCTTGGAAAAGATTTGTGATGGTAGGGGATTCTATGAGTGCTCCTAATTTGTAATCATCTGCAACTTTAGTCAACCAGAGGCCCTTGACATATGGCCTTGACTTCATAGAAGTAAACTCCAAAAAGGAATGTTCCTGGGACAGATCCTTGAGGGACTCTACTTGTGACTGGCCTCTTTGTAGAGGTGGACTCTCCAATTCTAACTTCCTGGGTCCTGCCTGTGAGCAACCTGGCTATCCACCGGGTGACATAAGGGTTTATACCTAACCTCCTGAGTTTTTCAACAATACCCAAGTGAGGTATTATGTGAAATTCCTTGGCCAGATCAAAGTAGGCAGTGAGAACCATTTTGCCCTCATCCATTGCTTTGATGACCTTCTCAAAGAAGTCCACCAGGTCGAGTAGACATGACCTGCCCTTGATGAAACCAAATTGGGTTGGGTCCAGTGTCTAGAGGTTTCTTGTGTCATTATTGATCATTTCCATGATAATTCTTTCCATGGGTTTGCATGTGAGACTATTGAGACTTATGGGCCATACCTTTCAACTATACCAAAAATAGTAGGGTGCCACGAATTCCCGATTGGCCCCTTTAAATCCCGATTTCAGCGTGCAGACAAGGGTTCCAGAACTGTAGGAAAAGTAACTATATGATTTTACAGTATCTGCACTACATCATCTCTCTTTCTGTGGGGAAGGGAGGGAGATGTTGAATGATAACACAAGACAAGCATAATGAGGCATTTTCCTAAAACAGGTTAGAAAACAACAGATTCAGATTTACTAATGCTTAATAAAAGAATGACTTGCAGATTTCACAGCATGGAAACTTAGAGAAAACCAGTGAGTAAGCAGGTGAGCACTGAAATAGAGGTCAGCCACAACTACATCACTGTTACTGCACTATGTTTGATGTCCGAAAAAAGCCTACACCCCTACCCGTGATACACCTTTTTTTAAATGGGTTGTCTGGCAATGGCCATTATCATGTGAAAATGAAATACCACCATCTTAAAAAAACTCTACTGTTTTCTACAAGATCTGTGAGTTCACCAGCAATTCCTACCATCGAATAAATGGTGAATGTCTGAGCATTTCGTTAGGTAATCCCTTGTACTTCAATGTCTTGTGTGCCTGTCTATTGACAGTGATGGGAGTGGACTTGACACCTCACTGCTTTCTCCCTCCACCCCATGACTCATTGTGCATCTGCTGTTGCTAGTGCTGACAGCATAGCCTGGCTGCTGCAGACTGGTGTACGGCACTGGATTAACGCTCATTCACTTTCTTCCCTTGCGCTTCACTGGCAATGAAATATTATTGCTGTATATATTAAATTAAAAGCACCATACTTGACAATTACAAAAGGTAAGTGGATATCACTGGTAAGTTGGATAAATAAATAGTCCAGATACTCTGATATTTTAGGTAAGCTGTTGACGATGGGATCTGCGAGCATCTCCCTTAGTGAAATGAAATCTGAGAAATTAGATTTTCATGTACCCATGCTGTCACATACCCATCTTGTACTTTTCTGAAAATTGATTTTTTCCCCAGAAAAAGTAAGGCAAAAGTCCAGGCAATTGACATAACTTTATTAATGAGTAGCAATTAATTTAAAATATACTGCTTGGCTGAAACCCCTTTGTACTTTGGACTGTATTACTGATGATGAGGCATACATACTCTGGTTTGCAAGAGTTTCTCTGACCTTGTCATGTCATTACCACCTACAGTGTAATGAAGATTTTATAAATGCAAGGGTTTGAGATTGGGGATTTCATTCATGATGCTGGCATTTTGCTCTTAATTGTATATTACAGTTAAAGAAACAGTATTATGCACATTTTTGGTTACAATGGAAATAAAACACACATTATAGTAGTAATAGTAATGTTTTACCCTGTCAGTGTTATGTTTGTTTCTTAATCGGCTCCTATGCATACTTCCTGAACATTACCACAAAACAGGTGATTAATTATTCATGAGGTATCTATATGTTACTGCCCCACTGCAATGTGACTGGTTAATGTTTTGGTGGTCAAGATGCAGTGCTCTTTAATCAATATGTGGTTGAATGCTCAACACAAAGACAGGAATGTAAAGCACTTGTTTGCGACACAAGTGTCCCAGGTTGTTATAAAGTTTGAGGAGGTAGAAGGAGAACAGTTGTTAATCCTAAACATTTAGGAATATGTGCATTCACACAAACTCAGTTTTTATACTAGGCTTAAGTTGATGTCTAGAACAAGTTGGAACATGCAGTTAAAAATTATCCTGGGAATTTTGTATTATTTTAGTTAATACAACTATACTGTAATAAAGTATGCTTGGGAGGGCACTGTATTGCAGCCAGTACTAAAAATGTGAACTGTCTAGCAATATGTGTGACACTATATACATACGTATATATACTATATACTTTATATATATATATATATATATATATATATATATATATATATATATATATATTAATTTGAGACAGTGACAGAATAAGATCGTACAAATTAATATACATTTTCTGAAGTAAAAGAAGTGTGTAACTCTAATTATTGTCATTATATATTGTGTCATTCACTGCCTTTTCTCCAAAAGTCAGCAGTTTTAGGAGGGAATTGGGATTAAGAAGCGAGACCTGGATTGAGTAACTTGGAGACAGTTAGAGGTATGAGTCAGTGCCCAGCATCAGCAGCTACCAGACTTGTTTACAAAAGCTACTAATGCACATTTTTATTTACATAACTACAAGAGCAGAAGGTTTCTAAATCAGATTTATTTCATGCATTGATCAGAATGACCTGATGCCCACATATTGACAACAGTGGCTTGTTCTATCAGTGATTGTTATGACAAAATTTAGTTTCCTATTAAGATTAATAGAGTGTATAGTTCTTTTATATATGATGTTACAGTTACTGATGTACATTATTTGAATGAATTTATGTAAGGGTGCAGCTAATGTGACATCAGTGTGTATATGCTAGAAGTGTGGTAGGACAGAAAGCAGAATGCAAAGTGTTTTACATGCCTATTGCCTACTACTTCCTTAAGGGTTTTTGTTAATGCTTTAAAGGGACTTTAACTGGTGTTTCTGAGTGAATGTATATTTTCAGAGTTAATGTTAAATTGTGGAACATTGTCACAATTATTTAAATGTTGGTATCCCACAATTCCATTGGAGTGGACAGGGTTACATTATTATACATACAAATGTTATGTTCATTAGTGTCCAGATTTTTGGCCAGTTGTACTTACCTTTCATGGGGCTTTTATCCAGATTTCTGATATCTCCAGGTTGAGAGGTATGTTATGGGCCTGTAGATCGCTCACCTTTGTGCAGAGGGATGACTGCAATCTCTGTTCTCCATTCATGAGGCACAAAGCCTGTTTAAAGGATACAGTTAAATAGCAATTCTAGAGGGCATAATAGCTCATGTTTCATGCTATTTAGAAGGCATCCTGAGATGTTATTGAGGCACATCGATAAAGTGTTCTTGGGTTTAAAGACAGTATTGAGGACCTATTCCTTAGTGATAGTAAGGGGAGTTATATTTGATGGTATTTTATGAGGGGAGGTTGAGGGGGAGAGAGGGGTAAGCTTAGAGCTAAGTGTGTCTGCCAGTAGGTTTGCTGTATTTTCTGGCTATAGGTGACTCCATTAACAATGAACTATGCACACAATTATGTATTGTCTTTGAGGTTACAGACATAGTTAAAGAATGCCTTGTGGTTGTCCTTGGCCTGGGAGGCCAAATTTACCTCAAATTTGGCTTTGGTAGACTTTACTAGTCCTCTGAGATGTTTGTTTAGTTTGATGAGAATGCTTGTATCCTGCTGGGTGCTATACCTCCTAATTTATGCAGCAATTTTCTTTCTTTTGTTATACAGCCTATTGATGTTGGAATTTTACCAGGGTGGCTTGTTTTTTGAGACAGTTCTTTCCTTCTTCCAGGTGGGTGTAGCTGCCTCTATGCAGCTATTAACATGCCTTTCTAGGGTTTCTGTGGACAGTTGTGTGTAGGCAGCATGTTCTCAGGGTTTACTGAGGCTTGAAAATTTGCCAGGTTCTCACTTAATAGTAGGAAGTTAGCCGTAGAGTAGTTTCTGAACATTCCAGGGTTAGCCGGGGTTTTGTTTTAGGTTTTATTTTTATTTCAAAGTAGACAGTTTTGTACTCTGGCCATACCACAGAAGACACTACACTAGGGGATGTACAGCAATCTCCCATATTAGTGAGATACAGATCCATTATGTTTGTGCCCCTTGTCAGTGCATTGACAATCAGTCTACGGAGTTTATGTTTATAAAATCCAGGAATCTCTGTGTCTGCACATTTCATGTTGTATATAATTCCCAGTTAACAGTGGAGTAATTAAAGTGAGCCATGAATATGATATTGGATGGATGATGAGTGTTTCCAATAAGCTTAAATACATGTTATTTGTTTACTGTGTCAGAGGGGGACCTATAGCTCGCAAAGAAGTGGTATTGGATTTCGCTTATGGTGATTTGAAGTTGGAGAAGCTCAGGTACAGTGTCGTGTTTGATCGGCTTTGAGGTGTATTTAGTCCCTGTCTGTGTAGTAGTGGGTCTAAATGTGTGGAAGGCTTTATAATCTTGCATTGCCGGTGTGGTCTCCACTGCTTTAAACTAGGTCTCAGTGACCACACAAACGTTACCATTCTCGAGGCTGAGAAGAGCTTGTAGGAAGCAGAGCTTATTTTTCAGACTCCTAGCATTAAGATTTTCTTGGCTTTGATTGGGTTCATATTAGAAGAATGAAAACCCTAAACTGCAAATGCTCACATGAGCGAAAATGCCGGTGATCGAAATTGCTATTGTGGGGGGCTATGCCCCCCACACACCCCCACTAACTATCTATATATTCTAACTCCGAGGTTGCACTACAGTGAGGAAAGGGCAAATATCCCACTCCTCACTGTAACACGACCCTGCAATCCCACTTTTGATTCCCGGCATTTTCGCTCATGTGAGCATTCACGGTTTAGGGTTTTCGTTCTTCTAATATGAACCACTTTGATTTGCTGTGTCAGGAGGACTTTCAGTTTGGCATTGCCTAAAAAATGTTCTATGAGGGAGGAAAATGTTTTAGCTCATATTCAAAAGCCTCAAGGGGTGAGGTGCAGACCTTCCCTTGCAAAGCAGCATGATCTGTTGACCATCTCCTTTCATGCTGACAAATATTGCACCCCCTTAGAATGACACCAGGAAATAAGCTGATTATTAAAGTCAGTCATCTTTTGTTTGTATTGTGGCACCATCCTTGGAGAAGGTAAAATGCTGCTCAATGCTAGGCTCATATGTTGGGACACATATTCTGAGAGCTCCATGATGTTTTTCTTCATATAGTCTAGGTAGGTATGCCTCAGGTCATTTGCATCCACATGAGTCATACTGGTACATGTGGTGCAATGACATGTGTTGTATGTATAATTTTGTGGATCCTGGCAACTGATAAACAACTGACCATGACTTACTCCATTCTTAGCCTGATAAGAGGGACATCAGAGTGTCTCACAATGGAGTCTCCAATGACCAGAATTTTGGATTGTGTTGTGGCTTACCTTATGGACTTAGAAGTAGAGGCTCCATGAAATCTGGCTGTATGTGTTGGTGAGGGTGTTGTTTTGAAAGAGTGCATTCGGGGCTGCTGAGAGTATGTGTTATGTGTATTTCATCTAGGAGGTCTTTGGGGTTTAGAAAGGTTACATTTAAGTGCCTCAGCATATGTGGGTCTATGTGTCTGCTTTGAACTGTGTGTGATAGGTGCAGTGTGCGTACTGCCGACAACCTGACTGACATTAGGAGTGCTTTTATGTGAGAACTTTGCCTCAAGTGGTATTGTGTAAATACGTGTCTCACATACCTTTCCAGGTTGTTTGAAAATTAGCTGGTTGCCAGTAAACATGATGCAATTTCTACATTCCCTCAACATGCCCATATCCACCAAATGGGTAATGGTCATAGTGGAAAAGTTCATATCCATGCTAGTAGGCCTTTTTCTATTAACTAGATGGTTGCTGTGAGAATATAAAGTAATGGTTGGTTTATCTGGAATGTCCAACAAAGACACAGACACTCACTGCCCAATAAGAAACACTAAGGATTCAATACTCTCTGCATCTTCTCCTCTCACCGGGAGCAAAATATAAGCATAAATTATAAGCTATCATCTATGAAGCCATTATCAGGCTTTCTGGTGATCAGCAGTCTCCAGAAAGTGTCCCTATGCTCCTCTCACCAGAGTTCATTCTGGCTCATCATTGTTCTAGAAATGTTGTAAAATATTTGTCTCCCCTCCACAAAACCACATTGGTCCATATCCATCCATTTTGGCATCACCTTTACCATTCTCTTAGCCATTATAGACATAAATGCTTTATAATCATGGTTTAAAATTAAAATGAGCCTATATGAAGCTGGATCAGATGTGTCTTTACCATCTTTAGGGATTACAGCCTCCCCAACCTTTTTTCTATATGTTGGCACCTCCCCTCCTTTTAAATACTGTTAAACAAAACATTCCAGATCTTTATCACTTTCTTCTCTCCTAGCTTCCAAACTTTAACTGGAATACTATCTATTTCTGGATATGTTCTTGTAGATCAGTTATGCATCACTGTTTTTAACTTATCTCCTGCTGTCTTAACTGTTAGTTGTGAGTCTCATCTACCTCTAACCTTGGAATATTTAAATGTTCTTTACATACTTCAATTTGTGCTTTTTCTTGATTTCCCCACATCTCTGTTTTATACAAATTTTCATAAATTTTCCAAAATGTTTCTAATACCATTATAGGATCTCTGGTTATTTTTCTTGTTAGAGGGTCCCTAAGTTTCCCAACAAACTTTCTTCTTTCTGATGCCTAAGTCATTCTGCCAATTTTTTTTTGTGCTGTGGAGTTATTTATCAAACAGTTACTTAACAGCACTTTTTCCAAATTGATGTATAGTATCCAGGTACTCCATAATTTTCTTTTAACACTCTGCAATTGTGCCTCTTCTTACTCTGAAAGAATCCCCTTATTTTGTAATACTTTAACCTTTGTCAGCCCATCTAAATAATTCTTATTACTTCTTAACTAGATATCTTTTTCTTTTATTTCTACCATATTTTCAAAATCTACTTTCATTTTATCCCACTCACTAGCTATAACTTCTGTAGTACTTTCTACCTTCCCTAAAAAAATCCTGGAAAATTTCCACTACTCATTCCTTAAATTCATCTCTTTTTAATAGGTAGGTAGGGAAATGCCAGTGTCTCAGCTTTACTTCATTATCCTGCATTTTTACTTTAGTAATTATTGGCACATGATCTGAATCATTTTTGGATGTATCTCAAAGTTCCTATATTAAATGCACATATTCCTGTGAAACATAATTTCTATCCAGTCTAGTCCAGTTATTGTACTTTGTTGAATAATATGTAAATTCCCTATGAGTTTCTACTACTGTATTAATGTCTTTCATACCAAATATTTTCATAACTTTCTTCAGAAATCTACCCTGTTTTGTTATATTGTCCCTTCTAGCCCCCCAGATGCATCATCATAGTTGCAAATCAAATTCAAGTCTGCACCTATAAGTAATATTCCCTACTGAAAGCTACAGTAATTGTTTCTCCTCAAAATGTTAAGGTCCATAATAGTAGCTTTAGGTGGAATATAAATGCATGCCAGTGTAGTCCTCATTCATTGCCAGCAGCCCGTTACTACCACAAATCTACCATTATTATCTTTTTTCCTCCTTTGTCACCAATGGAGCTCCTCTAGCAATATAAGTAATATAAGTACTCCTCTTTTCCTTTGTCCATTATATTCTCTTGAATATCCATCCTGAAATAATTTCTATCTCAAATTTACACACTCAGATCTTTCCAAATATGTCTACTGTAGCATTGCTATTTGCAGTGTGCATTTCTTAATATGTTTAAGTATTCTTTCCTTTTATCTATACCTGTGAAACCATTTACATTCCAAGATAATATGAAAAGTGTCACCCTTATGGTAAGAAGTCATTATTAAAACTTATTATATATGGCAACATTTTAAATGCCTGTTTCCAGCTTTATGACACATGCACCACATAACATTTGGCAGGTTAATCCTTTATACTTTTTTCTTTATCATCAACATTGGAATCTGTGTCACATTTTGCAAGACTTTTTGTTTTAATAGAACCCCTCAAAAAACATATCCCCAGAAAACCCCCATAATCTGTTAACTTATGTTAACTTAATGCAAACAAACATAACTATGTACATCTTCAGATAATTAAGTTCAACCCTTTTAATAGGAACATTTATGTCAAATAGATAGCTACAAACTCCGACTGTAATTAACTTGAAATTGAGGTTATCCATGCATGCTATTACCTGTGCTTCTACTTACACTAATTGGTGGCTGTTCCTTTACCTTTATTGCCCCCCATCCTGTTCTGAAAACAACTTTATGCTCTCAGAAATCATTAACTTTATCCATGAAGAAACCAGTGTTCTGTCTTTTATTGCCCTATTATCATCTTGTCTCCATGGAAATGTAAGAGAAAAAAGATAAATGTAGTCATCTGCTGCAGTCTGAAAGATAAACTGAAACAATTATTGCCAAAGGAAAACTTTTCATTATATTCAGTGTTCTTATACTTACTTATTTCCGCTTAAAATTTGTGATGAGATTAAGTCAAGGGTCTTAATCCAGACATTCACCCATGCAAAAGAGATTACATATCAGCATTACATATAGTATATTCTGTGTACTTTTACTCCATCTCAACAACTCAAGATTACAGCCTATTAACTTAAACATGCTTTTGTCTACCTTTTCTTCTCTTTTTGCACTGTAATGCCTACATTTCTTAATACCAAAAAAGATGAAAGAAAGAGAAGCGGAAGAAAAAAATGGCATCTGTTTACTTTAGTAACTTTATCACATACAAGAACGACTAAAAATACTTTGCTATAAAATACACAATTTATATTGTAAAAGGTTTCATAGGAATACTGTTAAAAACAGAAATTATTTTACTTACAGTTACCTCTTCCCTTCCTTTTCCCCTCCCCTCAGAGTCCTTCCAAACATTGATGACATGAAGTAAGGAAAATGCTTTTCAGTTCCACACAAGTTTAGCAAAGTCAAAAAAGTCCACTCTTTCCACTTATTCTTATACAACAGTATATTCACAAATGTGATTAATGTTTTGCAGTCTCACATTTATTCACTAATTTCTATGTTGCTGGCCTTCTTCCTGTTTATCCCCATCTCCCAACTCTAAATAATTTGCAAATTCCAAGGTACTCCCAGTTCTCAGTCAACTCCCATCCTTTTTTCTGTCTCTCAAGCCTTTTCCTTTTTGGAACAGTGGAAAAGGTTTCACTGTCAAAGTCTTTCCATGTGCTTTATTTTCCAAAGAGTGAGAAGCCGAGTCCCCTTCTGCTTGATGGCTGGCTCTATATTACATGATCGAACTTTTAGTTAGTTGAATAACTAAACGTCGATCGCTAAATGTTGAAGACCCAAAACCGCGAACAGCAGTTTCCACACAGGGAAACAATGCCATTGTCCTACCAAAAAAAAAAAAAAAAAACAATAAATACCCCCTAACTAAATATACCAACTCCGAGATCGCTCCACACTGTAGAAAGGGCAAAATCCACGTAACAGCCAAACAACTTGTTTCCCTGTGTGGAAACTGCCATTCGCGGTTTTAGGTCTTCGACATTTTGTGATCGAAGTTTAATTATTTGACTGACTAAACTTTCGATCATGTAATATAGACCCTTGATGGCTTGAGCTTGAACTGCTTTTGCAGCTGATAATTTTGCAATCAAATGTCAATAAATCAATAAGTAAGTAAAGTGAACTGCTTTTTTGCTAAAGAGCTGCAGGATTGTTCTCAGTCAGTGTTTTCTCTTCACCTTTTATAGTTGATTTTGTTTCAGGATCTTTTTGTTTCTTCTTTGCTGGCATCCAGTTTCTAGTCAGTAACTGAATTTTAATCAAGCTGATAATATCACTGGCTGTTTTTCAGTTTTTGTTTTCACACTGGGACAGCTGAAACTAAGCTGTTGATCACTGTGGAGCCATCTTGGAAGGCTCCGTCAATTAGTGATTACTATTAGGTTACTGTAAGCACAAACAGCTTATGATGTATCGCCCAGTAACCAGTTAATTTCATTGAATAACTTTATTTCATGAAATAAGCACATTTAAGAATTCTAATCATCTTTATATTAAAATGTTATATATTCATAATTTATTGAAGTCAAACACTGTATGACAAATCATTTCTTGCAGCCATCTGTCACTTAGTAATGCAGCTGAATATATCTTTGAAAACTATTTGTCAGTATTCTCCCTGTATTTCTTTACATTAAGTATTTAAATATTTCTACGTCATGTACTTTGATTAGACGTTTGAGTTCTGTTGTGTCAAGGAGCTATTACTTTTTCCATTAGAATGTTGCAAACCTTACCTTTCCTTACTTGACTATACATCTTATTTGAAACAGCATATAAACAAAAGAAGCATGCAGTTTAAATCACTACCTCAAACTATTTGAAGAAATAACTGAAGATTAAAACACATAGACTCACAGACATGCATGCACAATCATGCTATGTACACTGCACCATTTCAGTACCATCTGATGTTAAAGTGACAAATTAATTAATTCTTCCAGTCCTGTAAAAGACTAGATTCAACAGCATAAACAGCATTAATCTAACAATAATATGATATTCTGAAATGGAGAGTCAATTCCCTAAAGTTTCAGATAATTAAGCTAATGGTTTATAAGTAATATGTGTATATCACTGCTGGCCAAAGGCAAAACAGCATTCTTTCTTTATGAATCACAGGAAAGTCAGCTTATATGCTATATTTTTGTCAGGAAACACTAAAAACAATGAGAAATGTAAACTTATGATAACAAGCACAATGTTAACTGTTTACCATGGGAACTATCCACATTTTACACAAATGGTTGTCCAACAAAGGACATCTATAATGTGTTCTATTTCATTTATATAGTGTTATTTTTAAAAGCATAAAAGCGATACTAATGTCTGGTTACACACCTGTCATTTATTGCCTTATCATAGACATCGAATTCAGTTCATAGTTAATTTGCTTTCCTTAGCAATTTGTTGCTACAGTGAAAAGAATCCATTTGTAATGCAAACACCCAATAAAGGATATTTATAAATCCTGCCACAAGTCATTCCTTGCATTTGTAGCACTTTAACATGAATTTTTCAATCACAAAATTGGAACTCAGTTATCTCCTGGAAGTTTACCCTTCTGGTGCATCAGCTCAGTCTTTCTCCAGCTGGAAAGACAGTTTTATTGCTAGTCAAATGGACAGTTCACAGTGAGAAGGTATCAGTACATTTTTCTTACATAATTTGGACTGTCTGTATGGTATTTTTTAATTACGTTTAATATTAAACACCAAGAGCTTGTTTGATACTGTCAAAGAAATGAAGTGAAGGAAACTAGTTATACAGAAATATTAAGTAACTTGTATATTATTGTTATTTATGAGTGGATGCCTGACATACTATTTAGCCCAAAACAAATCTACCACACAGGAGATATGTTAAATGTTATTATTTCTTAAACACAACTTATATTCAGCTATAGTTAAAATAAATTAAATGAGTCTTCTGAAGCTGCCACAGTTTTTCCAGTCCTCTTTTTCTAGACTGTCTTTCCAAAAATATATGTCTAGTCCAAATTTTCATCATCAGCAAGTAGCTTATTGTTATGAAGAATTAGTTCATAGTTAATAAAAGATTCATAGAGTAGAAGTTATGTATATGAATTGGGAGATTATTCCATAAATGAGCAATGTTAAAGGAAGCAAATTTAAAATGTCTTACAGTTCTGTAAGAGCCAAGATGCCAATGATCGTTTGGAGTAAATGAACTCTCAACCCAGCAAGACGCTTAACTCCTCATTTGGTAAAGCTTTGGACTGTAACCATAATCTGCCTGTTAGAAAAGTGGTACTGAATGGAAAATAAGCACTAGTTAAAGGGTGGTATTCATAATTATTATGCAAATGTGGAAAAAGTATTCACTTTGTGCATTTTCGCAGATTCATAGATTGTTACTAGGCTAACACCCCAGGGGGCTTTTCTAAAGCCTATTTAAATTTTCCAGAAAGAATAAGAGTATCTTGTATCCAAATAGGAGATTGAGGGAAAGGCATGTATAAGCTTCCTCTGTCCATAAGGGACATGGGTGCCAGGCCTGGTGTAAACTTCTGCCACAAAGGCACAATTCATAGAGGTTATTTATACTAGTACACAATGCCCATGAATAAGTATAAGCAAATAAAGTTATAATGAGATGTAAATGAAGAATTATATAAATCCATGCATGTCGATTTCTTGTCCTGCCCATTTGTAATTCATAGTCATCATAATATGATGTGTTTCAGTACCATCAGCAGATTCTTCATAAAAGTTGGAAAAGCACCTTTAACATCTACTTTGCAATCTGTGAAGATGATTTCTCTTGCTGCTAGCCTTGCTATTTCCCAGAGTGAGCTGCTTTTGTTGGCTGAGCTAAAACCATTTGTGCCCAGCGGTGCTCACTGGATGAAAAAGCTGAGATATAGCTAGAGTATTATCTTACAATTCTGATAATCAGGAAATCCGTGACAGGTTCAGAGTGGACAGGTATAATGTAAGGGTCTTAGTGAGTATAAGATAAAAGATGCAACTGCTCTGATGAAGAGACCAAAATTCACAAATCCAGGGCTTGAATCAAAACAAAAAGAGAGAAATTGGTCTCACCACGATGTAGTTTTAAAAAAACTCCGTAACTCCGTAGTAGCAAAAAAAATGAAGCTTTATTCCATATGACAAGAAAAACGATAAGCGCTTTCGCGTAGGTAAGACTACGCTTCATCAGATATTATTTTAAATTAAAACTTTCTCTTTTATACTAAAATTGGCGGGAAACTTAGCTAATTAAACCATCAATCTATTAATTAATTAAGATAGACAAATCCTATTATAACAATTCTGCGCATGATCATTCAGTAACATATGCAAGAAAATTATGTAACACTCTCTAGTCCCTTTATCATAGGAACGGATTCTTGTGCAAATTGATGCAACATTTAAAACTTATATTGACAACTTTTGGGAGACACAAAAATAAATGACTGTTTCTGAAAGAAACTTACTACCTTAAGAAAGAACTTTTTGAGCACCCAAATCATCATAAATACTAAAAAATGTTCCATTTAAAATCTGATGCGTATATAAACTGTGTATATTATAAATATAAGATAAATAGATATAAATATAAATATATAAATATAATTTAATAAATATTTATAAATCACTAAAAAAGGGAAACTTGTGTATCTATTTAATGTATTAATATAAATTGTTATAGTCTAAGCTGGGATAAAATGCTATGATCTATGCTAAGAAAAAATAGTAAGAAATAACTGTATATACAAGAAGTAATATTATGTATATTTATATGAAAACTATTTGTATTACATTTAAGGGCATTTAGAAATTTACTTATCATATTCTGTTATTTAAAATAGGTTTAATGGAGACAAATTTATTTAAACCTGGAAAAAAATGGGCTCCAAGCCTAAAAATCCACTTTAGCTCTGCCATAGCTAAACAATTATTAATATCTCCTCTTCTCTTATTTATTGAGACTACTTCTAAAATCCTAAAATAAAAAACATGATCTTTATTATCTTTAATGTGTAAGGTTAAGGCATTATTTTCACAGCCTCTCTTAATTTCATAAAGGTGGTTATAAATTCTGTCTGTTAGCCTCCGTTTAGTAAGGCCAACATAGAAAGCTGTGCATTTATTACAAGTTGCTAAATATATTAAATTTTTTGTTAAACAAGTGGCATAAAACCTGGGAATGAACTTAAAATTTAAAGATGGATGAGTGTAAATTTGTTGTGATGAAATATGTGAACATCTATTACAGCTCATACAAGGGAAAGTACCTATTTTATTATTGATAATGACAGAAGTCCTATTATTATGGGTAAAGGTGTCACATAAAATTTGTTTAAGATTTGGACAGTTCTTATATAAAAATCTGGGTTTTTCACCTACTATATGTTTCACTAAATCATCCGTAATGAGTATATTCCAATTTTTGCAAATGATTTTCTCCAACTGTTTCACATCACTTGTATATTTAATAACATATTTTAAAAAATTAGATCTATTGTAGATAAACATTCTATCTGGATGTATATTATTTTTACTATTTCTAATAACATTCTTAGGTGTAACATCTTTTGCAGTTTGATCTCCAACTATACCTTGTCTAATACTTTTTACTAAATTAGTGTCATAGCCTCTATCAATAAATAAAGATTCAAGTTTATCAGCTTCTATAGATAGTGAAATGCTAGATTTACATAATCTGGAAATTCTTGTAAATTGACTTTTTACTATGCCAGAAAATGTATGCCTTGGATGCATACTGTCGAAGCTAAGCAAGGTATTGGTCCAACATGGTTTCCTATATATAGAGGATGTAATAGTTCCTTCATTAGTCAAAGTAAGGGTCACATCCAAAAAATTAACCTTAGAAAACGAGGAATCCATGGTAAACCTAAGATATGTCGTTGTGGTTTCTAAATACAATAAAAACTGATCAAAATCAAACTGTGTACCTTCCCATATGATAAGTACATCGTCGACAAAACGTTTATAGTATTTTACTTTGCTAAAAGTTGGATGATCAAATAAATATTTCTTTTCCCAACTTAAAACTACTAAGTTGGCGTATGTATTTGCACAGGGGGTGCCCATGGCTACCCCCCATGTCTGTAGATAGTTAACATCGCCAAACATAAAAACATTATTGTTAAGAACCAAATCAAGAAGTTGACATATTAAAATAATTTTGTCTCCAGTAAATGTAGGTTCACTGACAAGTAATTCCCTAATGGCTTCCAAACCTACTTCATTTGGAATAGACGTAAATAAATTTTTTACATCTAATGTCACTAAAAGATATTTATTGGGTACCTTGTCTAACTTTAAATGTAATACACTGTCTAATAGTTGGAAAGTATCTTTCAAGATAGAAGGAATAGAGTCCACTAGTGGTCTAAGATTGAATTCAATGAACTTTGAAATATTAGACGTAACCCACCCTTTGCCTGAGACAATGGGTCTCATAGGGATGGGTGTTACTTGTTTATGGATCTTGGGTAATCCTTTAATAACTGGTATTAATGGGTGTTCAATAAAAAGATAGTTATACAAATCAACATCAATCTGTCTACAAAAAAGTAAATCATGAAGAGTTTCATGTACAGTCACAATAACCTTGTTAAGATCATTCAAGCTAATGATTTTATAGGTATTGGGATCTGAAAGTAGATCTAACATAAGTGTCTCGTAGTCTTGTGTATTAAATATAGCAATCCCTCCTCCCTTATCAGCAGGTCTAATAACTACTTCAGAAATTTCTTTAAGTTTAGTTAAAGACTTAAATTCAGCTGGAGAGAGATTCACATAAGCAGCCCTCTTAATATGTTTGGAAAACAGCGAGTAGAAGTCTTTTTCACATGTTTTTAAAACGCATTCAACGCTGACTGGCAATATTGGAACAAAGTTACTTTTACATTTAAATACACTGCTAGAATTTACAGTTATCTCACTAGCATCCTTAAAAAACATTTTTAATGAAACTGATCTACAAAACAAACGTAGATCAAACAAAGTATCGGTTAAGTTACTGCATGATGCCGGGATAAAGTTTAAACCTCTACTTAATAGCGTAATGTCAGAGTCATCCAACACCAAAGCAGACAAATTATGAGGCAAGACAATCAATTTCTTAGTTTTCTCGTGTCGTCGTACCTTTCTCCTGTAAATTTGCGCTTCCTGGGTCCTCTGCTGTTTGATCGCCCCCTGTTGCGAGATACTTGTTTTACTGGATAAGGTAAAAAACGTGTATCCTGCTTGACTTTAGGTTTCGCTCCTAAAGCAGCTTCTGTTGGAATTTCCAAAAATGCTTGCTGGTTTGGCGGTGGAGTTACAGAGACTCGTTCCGTGCTGCTAATGCCTGCGGATGGCGTGGATCCCACGTTACGACCTGTAAAACTCGCTGAAACCACAGAATTGTTGTCATTTAAATGAGTGTTAACTCTTGAGGAGGAAACAAAGTCTGTAGGTACATCGTCAGCACGTTGACGTGTGTGCGTTGCATTATATCTCGGCCAAACAAATATTTGACCGAGAGAAAAATCATTGTAGTCTCGTTGTAATTTTTTTAGCTTAGTTTGTTTCAGCCTATCACTGAAAGTATTGATACGCATAAAAATATCTTGTAATTTAGACATACATTGTTCAGATTTAAAACTAAAAACAAGATTTTTATGAGCTGAATCAATCTTGGTACGCAAATCTGCTTCTAGGGGTGCAAAATATTCATTCAGGAGTCTCATGTAACTAAACCCTAACTCAATATTTAGGTCTTGCCATTCTTTTAGGAGAATAGGATGGTTTTCTCCATAAGTGGGCATGCAGAAAACCCACATGCCCCTGGGTACCATACGAAAGTGTAGTGAGGCTTCCAAGTGTTGCCTTTGCCAGGCATAACGCTGCAGTCTATATAAATCATCCTCAAACTCTTTGGAGAGTTTGAAAAAGTCATTTAAATTTTCATCTGTGTTGGGTGTAATTCTGAAGTCAGTAGTATCATCTAGGTCCAGAGCCAATAAAGGGTTCGTCTGACAGTGTAACAGTCCATTAAGTGCAGTACTGGTGTCCCTCGTCTCCGGCCGGTAATCTAGTTCAACATTAGATGATTCCATCGTGTCAAGCAGTCACAACACAAAAATAACGAAAAAGTAAAAGATAAAAGATGCAACTGCTCTGATGAAGAGACCAAAATTCACAAATCCAGGGCTTGAATCAAAACAAAAAGAGAGAAATTGGTCTCACCACGATGTAGTTTTAAAAAAACTCCGTAACTCCGTAGTAGCAAAAAAAATGAAGCTTTATTCCATATGACAAGAAAAACGATAAGCGCTTTCGCGTAGGTAAGACTACGCTTCATCAGATATTATTTTAAATTAAAACTTTCTCTTTTATACTAAAATTGGCGGGAAACTTAGCTAATTAAACCATCAATCTATTAATTAATTAAGATAGACAAATCCTATTATAACAATTATGCGCATGATCATTCAGTAACATATGCAAGAAAATTATGTAACACTCTCTAGTCCCTTTATCATAGGAACTGATTCTTGTGCAAACTGATGCAACATTTAAAACTTGTACTTAACTGTCATTATCAATAATAAAATAGGTACTTTCCCTTGTATGAGCTGTAATAGATGTTCACATATTTCATCACAATAAATTTACACTCATCCATCTTTAAATTTTAAGTTCATTCCCAGGTTTTATGCCACTTGTTTAACAAAAAATATAATATATTTAGCAACTTGTAATAAATGCACAGCTTTCTATGTTGGCCTTACTAAACGGAGGCTAACAGACAGAATTTATAACCACCTTTATGAAATTAAGAGAGGCTGTGAAAATAATGCCTTAGCCTTACACATTAAAGGTAATAAAGATCATGTTTTTTATTTCAGGATTTTAGAAGTAGTCTCAATAAATAAGAGAAGAGGAGATATTAATAATTGTTTAGCTATGGCAGAGCTAAAGTGGATTTTTAGGTTTGGAGCCCATTTTTTTCCAGGTTTAAATAAATTTGTCTCCATTAAACCTATTTTAAATAACAGAATATGATAAGTAAATTTCTAAATGCCCTTAAATGTAATACAAATAGTTTTCATATAAATATACATAATATTACTTCTTGTATATACAGTTATTTCTTACTATTTTTTCTTAGCATAGATCATAGTATTTTATCCCAGCTTAGACTATAACAATTTATATTAATACATTAAATAGATACACAAGTTTCCCTTTTTTAGTGATTTATAAATATTTATTAAATTATATTTATATATTTATATTTATATCTATTTATCTTATATTTATAATATACACAGTTTATATACACATCAGATTTTAAATGGAACATTTTTTAGTATTTATGATGATTTGGGTGCTCAAAAAGTTCTTTCTTAAGGTAGTAAGTTTCTTTCAGAAACAGTCATTTATTTTTGTGTCTCCCAAAAGTTGTCAATATAAGTTTTAAATGTTGCATCAGTTTGCACAAGAATCAGTTCCTATGATAAAGGGACTAGAGAGTGTTACATAATTTTCTTGCATATGTTACTGAATGATCATGCGCAGAATTGTTATAATATGATTTGTCTATCTTAATTAATTAATAGATTGATGGTTTAATTAGCTAAGTTTCCCGCCAATTTTAGTATAAAAGAGAAAGTTTTAATTTAAAATAATATCTGATGAAGCGTAGTCTTACCTACGCGAAAACGCTTATCGTTTTTCTTGTCATATGGAATAAAGCTTCATTTTTTTTGCTACTACGGAGTTATGGAGTTTTTTTAAAACTACATCGTGGTGAGACCAATTTCTCTCTTTTTGTCTTAGTGAGTATGTATGGCCCTCACAGGAGCACTGCGGGGATCTGTGGCCTACCTATCCTTGTGAATACTAAGTTATGTATAGTCTTCAGTACACTTGCCACGGGGACCTTCCACAGACAGACTGTTGGGTATCTCACAGAATTCTGCTTTGAGGATACTTCAACAGTTCTTGGGTATTCTATTGGGACATGAGTATCAGTACATCTATTTCCCAGTGTCAACTCAGGACCTAGGCTGGACTATGCATGTCTTTTATGGAGTTACACATTTCCCTGAGGTTTTCAGTACAATAGATTGCACCCATGTTGCAATTAGGGTCCCATCTGATTCACAGGGGGGATTGGTATCACAATAAGAAGGGCTACCATTCTATCAGTCACCAGGTAATGTGTGCTTCATGTTAGTACATCACCATTTCTCTGCCCAGCATTCTGGCAGTCCACACAAATCTCATATCGGGCACACTAGCTCACTCTACCACTCCTCCTACATGGTAAGATGCCTAGCTGTCATCTTGTTGGTAAGTGGAAAAATATATTTTATTTATTTATTTATTTGTATTTAAGTAGTTATTCATGGTGAAATATATTGGTTAATACTAAACAACTTTTTCTTTATTTTGTCTCCTCCTCTCCTTTCTCTGTCTCTTTTTTTTTCAGGTGATGCTGGATTTCCACTGGAGCCATAGCTAATGACACCAGTGAGAAATCCAAGTGAAGCTGCTGAAGATAATTTCAATACAGCCCTGTCCGAGAACCGTACTGTCATCAAGAGGGTCTTCAGCATGTTGATGAGCTTGGGCTGCCCTTTGATATGACCCAGCTATTGCATTTCACATGCTGCATAACATGATCGTGTGTGTATGGTGGTGAAGTGATCCCATGCTGTCACTGCAGTTTCCAAATCCAGTCCTAAAATGATTAATGATGACCAGTTAGTAGCACTAGTTAGAGACCCCATGTGGCAGGCTCATGCATGGCATACATCTGCACAGGTAAAAAAAGCCAGAATTATGGACCATGACTTTCAGGTTTGTGTTTCCTTTCCTGTGAAAAACATACAGGGCCAGATTCAATAAAGCCTACAGTAAGGGTACATGATATGTATTCCAGAAAATTCTTATCACATTTTCTGCTATCTAGTCACTCAGAAAGATTACGCTAAGTGTACATGTTGTCTGCACTTTGAGGTAATCTTTATGAATCCCTGTCAATATTTAAAGCTGTAAGAATATCAGTAGGAAAACTAAAATTAGGAGGGAGGAGGTGTGATTTATGTCTGTGTTGTCTGTTTACTTAAACAGTGTACACTTAGTGTAGGCATTATTGAATCCCAGGGACAAAGGATAATTAATGCCTACTGTAAAATATGTGGGTTATGCAGTGCGGTGCATGATCTATTGTCATTGTTCATCAGGCATTCCTTCTTACCTTTAAATAATTTTATATTTCAGAAGAGGTAGTCATAGTATTGTTTATAAAAGTTATGCCTGAGCACTCACTGACATCTATTCAGTGATGTCATAAGGTATCATTGAAGCAATAATTAAATTTTGAAATGTTTTGCTCAAGACATTCTGCTTAGGTGCTATACTTAAGAATTCAAGTGCAAAGTATGAACTCAAGTGAAAGGTGCACATTTCACTTTTGTTCATACTTTGCACTTGAATGGAAATGTATGATATGCTTTTTGTATTATGCAATGTTTACACAGTTTTAAGTATTACTTACTTGAAATGTGTTATTACTCTCTGTTAAGCACATCAGATTTCATTTTGTCATATACAATAAGTTGTGTCCACAGAGACATCATTTGTGTAGTGATGAGGGTGAAGTGACAACAGTGCTAACTTACAAGGCAAGATAATGATGTCATCTTTTTTATTTTATCTAAATAGTGTGCACTACTTGTGTTATGTTCTCAATAATTGTCAGCTGTAACACTGATAATGGATAGACCATTAGTGGAGTAAATCAATGCAATCTGAATGTTATGAAACACAGCTTTCTTCCCAGATATTTCCTTTAAAAGAAAGCAATGCCATTATTGAAATGAAATACATGCAGATACAAAGGGTTTTAATACATGGTTGAATTCTATAATCGCATATTCTGCTTTTTTCATTTTTTCTGTTTTTTGTATTTTTTAATAACTTGTTGCCTTTTAAGTTAAACATTGACACATCTGTGTTAAAAGTCAGATTGTAAGTACCTGAAATGTCTAGCCTCAATCATAGTAGGTTAAGGTCAAATGTGTCATAAATGACTTTCCCTAAAAATAGGGTAGGTGAAGGTGCATGTGATCTAAGTGAAGGTGCTTGTGATCTTGAGGAGGAGTTGCCATGTGAGCTAGAAGCTGACTTGCTGCGTTGTTGTGACCTACCTGACAGGTTCTGCTACATGTAGATGTACACTGGCATGGTCTGCATGAAATCTGTTGTGTTTGTTCCCCCTGTTTCCACTTCTTTCTTGACAAGCTTATGTAGTGCCAAGTGATATGCCTCCATGTGTCTGGGCAGTACCCCATCCTGTGCCTCTCCCAAAACTGTTTCATATTTTAGTTTGCTAAGCCTTCAGTTTATGAATGGAGGCAGCCAACAATGCTTGCTGTGCCATCATGAGATACATCAATGTGATCATGGCATTATCCCTAATCTCTGTCATTTCCATTTAGTGCTGAAAATCCTCATGTACACCCTGGAGGACTCTGACCACTTAGAGGTGACTCTCTATGGCAGTGCGCTGAGCCTTTACAATGTCATGTCACATTTTCTGCTGTGCAACCAGTGCTTTACTGGTTTCCTGGGGTAGCTGTGATATATGCCTACACCTGGCACACCATTGTAAAGATGTCTCTGTGGACTATGTTACCTCTGAATTTCTGCCATCATCCAGAAGGTGTTCTGGAGGGTGTGGATATACTGTTGTTGAGGTGCATGGGTTTTTTCACTGTACAACATATAGTGTAATGTCACCCTGTACTTGACTTTGTGATTTAGTATCACCTTTTGCATTGTTACTAACATGTTGTGTGGTGTGATATCCTGCCATTAAACATGGTGACTATGTGCCACTTTCCCCTGGCTGTCTCATAAGTATAACAATGTCTTCATCATCATCATCAATCACTGTGCAGCTGAAATCCTTTAAATTTATTGGTATAGTGGAACTGTTTCTTTCTGCTGTTGACCCTATAAAGAACTAATTGAATACATTAATAATCAGTGTCGTTCACCACTGTATGCTGTGCAAGGAGGTGCAGAGGACTCTTATCTATCATGCACACTCTCTTCATTATAATTATATGCAGAAGGGGAAGGATCACCTGTTTATAGTAATTATCACATGTTACGTGTAATCATTCCATTTCAGCATTCGATTTTCTATATAAAAATACTACCAGTTTTAAACTAACCTTCCTTACCAAATTCACAATCCAGCAAGTTATAATGTGCATTTTTGCAGTGTCATCAACATATTCATACTACTATGACAAGCTCTTTGCTAACATACTTAAATCCTTCCCCTAACACTTATCTTTCATTTCTCATTCAGGGCTGACACTGTGAAATCCCCCAGTAAAGTAGCATATATCTTAATGCAACAATACATTCTTGATAATGCAGTACACTGAATACAATCACTCCAAATGATGTACTTATATCACATGTAGGATAATCACTAAATGCTACCAAAATGAATTACCCAAATTTCTTCCACATTGCCTTTATGTCTATATTGATATATATTTCCAATTCTACTATCGTGAATTTCCACTCATAAATGATCACTTGATCAGTACTGACATTAACCCTCCCATGTAGATCAATAAAAACTCAATTCCCAAGGTAGTACTGTAATCTAATAGCAATATGAACTACGTGCTAATCTAACAGCAATATGAACTACGTGCTAATCTAATAGCAATATGAACTACATGCTAATCTAATAGCAACATGAGCTACTTGCTAATCTAATAGCAATATGAACTACGTTCTAATCTAATAGCAATATGAACTATGTTCTAATCTAACAGGAATATGAACTACATGCTAATCTAATAGCAATATGAACTATGTTCTAATCTAACAGGAATATGAACTACATGCTAATCTAATAGCAATATGAACTACGTGCTAATCTAATAGCAATATGAACTATGTGCTTATCTAACAGCAATATGAACTACATGCTAATCTAATAGCAATATGATCTACGTGCCAATCTAATAGCAATATGAACTATATGCTAATCTAAAAGCAATATGAACTATGTGCTAATCTAATAGCAATATGAACTATATGCTAATCTAACAGCAATATAAACTACATGCTAATCTAATAGCAATATGAACTACTTGCTAATAATTTCTAACATTTTTACTGTTTATTCCTCACTTGAGATGGTTTGTGGTTTCTTAAACCATTTGTTGCCTATCTGAAGTGAATGCAAGTTAATATAGTGGTCATGAACTTATTCAAGTAAATATAGAGTCATTTACATGTGCTGTGTGTAAATTAGGCTTTTTTACACTTATTTCTATGAATCACAGAACTATGCAAGGGTCTAAGACAACAAATCAATGTAAACAGGCCTCTGGTACTTGTAAACAAGCTGCAAAATTGTCAGTGTCCAGCAATCCCTCGCTGTCCCCAGCTGTCTGCGAAAATGACTGAACAACCCTAGTATGTCTCTATTGGCCCTATGATTAGAAAAGAGAAAATGGAGTTTGAAACAGTTGAGACTGCATAATCATGAAGTGCAACCCTCGCCCATACTCTGACACTTCTCATCATCTCAAATCACTCAGTAGTTAATAGAAGTTAATAATGACATACACAGAAAGATTTTTTTATACAGAAAAGAAAAAAGGGGGATTAATACTGATGCAATACTGCAAAAGGAATGCTTAAATAATTAATGTATGTCATTCAGGTTTATTGCTCAAAGATAAACAACGGTAAAGCATGGAAGCAGAAAGAGATGTAAGCAACCTTGAAGGGAATTATTATATAACTGTATTTTATTCACCATGGAAATGAAATGCGAATGCATTCCCTTAAAAGAGTCTGTGTGACAAAGCATTTTATTAAAACCAAACCTGCCAATAAGAGTACTATGTCTAATGATCCTACTGGCTAAAGGGGTTTGTTTAAGGTGATGTCACTCCCCAGAGGGTGTGGTTCCAAACCTGCGAACCACAGCCCTGTGCTTACATTCTTCATTCTAGTACTGGTACCTCTAGAGATGTCAGCACCTGTGAAGGCATAAGGCTGAACTCTGAGCTGGTCTGACAAAGACACCAAAATTATAATCTGCTTTCTTAGGGGTTCATACCTTGAAAAAATGCAGTCTTGTGTATATGGGCCAGACAGGAAAAAAATTGACACTTGGCAGGAGTTGGGTGAGCACCAGTCATCCTTGAGAAGGATCACCAACTCTGGGCCCCAGTGCCACAACAGGGATGATTATCTATGGAAGTGTAGTAGGCCTGACCAGCTGGCTGAGTGGGTAGACAAGGTTATGGCAAGAAGGCCAGATTTCTATAGAAAGTATTTTTCCTTTTTTTAAGTTTATCAAAAATAGTTTTAAAACATATAGCATTGAAATTTTGCAGAACTCTAGGTAAATGCAAGATATATATGTGGAAGTACAGATATGCATCTAAATGTAATCCAAATGGGTTTATATTACCAGTTGACAGGGCTGTTCATTGAATGCCTGTATGTAGACACGTACACCAGAATACCTAAATGTCGAATGGCCACATAAGCAATTTTTTTCCCCAGGGGGAAAAAAATCACTGGGCCATTGTCTGGAATTTGCCATTTCCTCCACTGTAGTACGATCTTGAAGTTCTTATATTTAAGTAGGGGGGTGTGGGGAGCAAAGCACTTCCTTGTGTCTGTCGGTTTGTTTTGTTTTTGTTGGCCGAATTGATTTTTTTCCCTGGGAAAAAAATCGCTTTTGTGGCCATTCAACATTTAGGTATTTTGGTATACATGTGTCTACATAAGGGCTTCGATGAACAGGCCTATCAACATGGTAATATAGACCCATCTGAACATATGAGTAAGCATGAACATAATTATAAACAGAAATGCATCTGTATACAAATATTGCATGTTAATGCATTGATAACGTTTTTTTGTGTATAAATACAGATATATATGTACGAAAAGGGAAATATATTTAAGTATATATACATATCTTTGTAAAAGACAGATGTAAATCTGCATGAATATACTTAGAAATATTTTCATGTATATTTTCACACACACAAACAGAAAAAAATTGCATTGCCAGATAATTTCATTATTAACTAGTAATTCGCTATACTATAGTCAGTAATTGTTAGAAACCAAAGGTTTAGTTTGTATAGGCCACAAAATAATTATAAATATGAGGACTGTATAAGATAGTCTTTTCTTCCACAATATTAACTGCATGTACAAGATGACTGAACTCATTTAGCCACCACACCATTGCCAGAGTGGGGGTGGGGGTTAAAGCAGCATGTGAATGAAGGAAACTGCAAAACCCACTCTTTCATTAAGTATCCATACATTCCTACTTAATCCACTTATATGTTCATATTTATTAAGCAACAAATTATGAAAACACACACTGTCATGACATATTTCTAATGAGTCTATCATGTAAAAGTAAATATGTTTGATTTAATACAAGTTAAACTGAAAGGATGTCATAACTCCCTTCCATATGCTACATTTGCACGTGTGTGTGTGTGTGTGTGTGTGTGTGTGTGTGTGTGTGTGTGTGTGTGTGTGTGTGTCCAGCTTCTGTACAGCTTATATGTTTGACAAGAAGTTAGAAATATGCTGCTTAGATCATCTTCATATGATATTAATTAAAAATGGAAGTAGATTAATAAGGCATACTGGAAAACAGAAACTAAAAAGACATTGTGAAAAGAAAAGGTTGCATAAAATCCCCATCCCCCAAACAGACAAGCTGCAGAGAGACAGGGAAATGTAAGAGTTGGCTAGAAGTTGTGCAGTCCTAGTTCAACTTTCATTGAAGAAGACATACTTATTAGCACAGGTGGATTAGATACAAAAAAACATGACATTCTGCACTTTGCTGCTTTCTAGCTTAGTAAATGGATGCATATACCAAACATCAGTGTAAATGTGTCCATAACTAAACAAGTGCAAGAATAAGGTCACTGCCCTTCTATGTATAAGCTGTAATCATGTCAGAAATACTGTAAAACAAACATCCCAGATAGTTAGACAACCATCATGGGTGTAGTCTTATAAAGAGGAGATCGTATACAACTGAGATGAAGAGAGCAGGACACATAAAAGACTAACTGAGGGCACTCGTGAGTATGACACAATAAATACTTATTGCATTTACAAAAGAAATTTTAAGAAACAAAATTATGTTTTATGTTGTAGCAGTAAATGCTGAAGTAATTCAAACACAATGATAGCAGATGTAGTAGAATGCTTTTGGTGCACAGCTGCAGAACACATGGGCCAGAGATGTCAAGTGTATTACCATTTATTATATTACACAAGCATATATCATTATTATTAGTAGACTGAAAATATGAAAATACCCTCCACTTCATGGCAAGATGCTTATTGCTCTCATGTTTCCAAAGTGATTTCAAGAATTTTCCTTTATTTGAATAATGTTTTCATGAAAATAAAAATAGCTGTTAATAAAGATTGCACTGATTTTTTGCATACATAATTAATTACTTGTCTGGATTTGTTTGTCTCTTTCTGCCCTCCCTGCCTATTTTTCTTTTTTAATTATGCATTCCTAAATTGGAAGCTGGTCCTAGATATTGTTTGGATGTGAGTGTGGACAATGTAGTTATTAAGAATGTGATTTGTAGAAGAAAGGGAACGTGAGTGGCAGATACGTTTGGCTGCCAATAACCCCCCCTGGACTAAATGATAATATAAATATTGTGTTTTTTATTAGATAGAAAATTAATCATACAAACAGTCAAAAATAGTCAGTGTACGGTTACCTTAGAAAATGAGCTATAAAACAGTATATGGTTAACAAAGAGTTAAATTAATTTTGTATTTATTTTAATGACAAGCTGTTGTTTTGCTTAATTGTTTTGAGAGCTAATGATTAGTCAATGTAATTGATTTTTTTAATTAATTATTTTTTTTATGTATTTAAGTCAGCATTTTGGTATGTTTCAATGTTCCTGATGAGGTCTTTGTGACGAATAGTGAATAATAAAGGTGTAACTGTGCTAAAAAACTACATTTTTTTACCTGCTCTTCTCTG
The DNA here is from genome assembly GCF_019279795.1 of Protopterus annectens. Taxonomy (NCBI): domain Eukaryota; kingdom Metazoa; phylum Chordata; order Ceratodontiformes; family Protopteridae; genus Protopterus; species Protopterus annectens. Next base: position 493,311,290 of record NC_056729.1, on the reverse strand, counting down.
CGCTTTCCACTGTTTTTTGGTTGGTCAGTATGCTCTTCAGTTGGTTGATGACTCATTGCCACAGTTGGTACTAATAACTGCAACGACACAGGTGCCTGCCCTATCAACAGTGGAGTCCTCTTCTGAAACACCATCAGGCAGTGTAAATGTATGAGGTCCTGTAGAACAGGGGTTCCTCTTCACATCCATCCTTTCTTAATCCTCTGTCCTACACCATCTTACCTACTTCTCACCCAAACTACCCTTTATATAAAAATATTTGAAAAATAGGGGGCCTATCCCCACCAAAAATATTATACCCCTCCTTTCCCACCTCTTCCAACACAATCCTCTTTATTTTAAACAAGAAACATCTTCATTAAATTATCATGTATGACATAGGCAATCATACATTTATATAAATGAAAACAAACCATAGTGACATAATTTTAGTTGCAAGCATTATACATCACAAACCATGTTGACAATTATAGTTGCAACCGTTATACATCACTTATAATCTCTCCACTCATTCTCAGTCAAACATTACATAGCTCATTGAATTCCTGCCTTCTTTTAAACCTCATTCCTCCTTTGTATGTATTGTTCCTAGAATTCTCATTTTTCCTATGTAATTTGCTTCTACGCTTTCCTAAAGATCCCAATTCCAGTTGTTTTATCTCTGTTACTATATTCACTACTTCTAGTAAAGTTGGTTTAGATTTTGATTTCTATTTTCTAGTAAGCTTTTTTGGCAGCCACCATAATTAGACTCAGCAAGGCTTTACTATGTCTAGGCAATTCTGATTCTGTATCATAGCTCAAAGAAATAATTTCCTTACTTACATCAATTTGCTCACCCAGTATCTCTGACATAGCAATCCGCAGAGAATGTTTAAAGTCTGCCAACTCATTACTCTCCCAGAAAATACGTTCCCAGTTACCTCTTTCTTCCCTATCACACCTCCAACATTTTCTGTCTACCTGAAGAAAAATTCTTTGGAGTCTACTTGGGGTATAAAAATACCCATGTAAACACATCCAAGAAAAGATCCTAAATCTTCTAGACTTTCTTGCCTCAAGATGTTCCACAACACTGAAATGTCTTTTTCTGGTTTTATCAGGTATAAAGCAATATCATCTGCAAATGGAGCCAGCTTTTCTTGACTACCATACAAACTGTATCCTTGAATCTCTGCATCTCTTGTTTTCTTTGACAGTGCTTCTAAGTATAGTTGAAATAACAAAAGGGAAAAAGGACAGCCCTTCCTGGTTCCTCTGCTCAAACAGAAATTAACAGAGAGGAATCCTACCACTTTAATTTTCACCTCTGATACCTCATATATCCTCCAATCAACCCTATAATTTTATCAAGGAATGCAAATGCTTCCATTGTCCTGCTTATAAACTTCCCGCTTACTCTGTCAAATGCTTTCTCTGCATCAAGACCCACCAATAAGAGTGGTATTTTTTTACATTCTGCTTCTCTCTGGATCATCAGTGTTCCACTAATGTTGTCAAATGTTTGCCTCCCCTCCAAAAAAAAACACATTGATTTATGTCTAGCAATTTTGGCATTACCTTTGCTATTCTTTTAGCCATTATAGACATAAACACTTTATATTCATGGTTTAGGAGTGAAATGTGCCTGCATGAAGCTGGAGACGATGGATCTTTACCCTCTTTAGGTATTACAGCTATCACTACTTTCTTCCAAGAAGATGGTGCTTCTCCTTCTCTAAAAATACTAATTTATTTATTTTTTTATTTATTTAACATTTGTTAACTGGGAAAGTCCGACTTGGAACAAAGCCAATTTTCAGCAGAGGCCCGGGGAGAAAGACTCCAGATGCATGTCTTTGTAATAAATCTTCTTTGATTATTGGAAGCTTGTTTTTGTGCCTATTAACCTGAATGCCAAGTGTAGCTGAAGAGGAATTAGAATTATGTATTAACAGAGTTAAATGTACTTATGCGTATAGCGCATATGTTGTTATCTAGCTCCTTATATCAATGTTTGTACTGCACATATGCTTTTATCTAGCTTCTGATATCACTGTTTGTACTGTTTTAAAGTGCTATACTCTTTTTCTACTTATTGGAGGCTTGTTTGTGCCTATTAACCCACACTTGCAATTACTTTCTATTCCATTATAGTCGTGAGCCCTTTGAGGCGTCTGTTAAGCAGCATTAGGCGCTGTTCTTGAAACTAGTGTCCTGGTGTGTTTTGACTCGGCATTTGAATCTCTTCACAACGCCAATACAGTCATGACCCCTTTGAGGCGTCTGTTAAGCAGCATTAGGCACTGCAAACAACGCTAGTGTATTGGTGCGTTTAACTGAATGTCGGTAACATTATTACTTGATCTTATTGCTTCCCCATTGCCCGTCACTTATTTTTGAATTAGAACTAGACTGTTTGTGTACCTTAAGCTGTTACAATTGCTTCCCCATTGCCCATTACTTATTTTTGAATTAGTACTAGCCTGTTTGTGTAAATTAAGCTGTTAAAATTGTAATATGGGGGATACAATGCTATTATAATAGTGAACCTTATTGTGGCGTTCTGTTAAGCAGCATTAGACGCTGCAAACAATGCTAGTGTCCTGGTGGGTTTAATTAATTGTCGATACCTATAGTACATGATCCTATTGCTTCCTCATTGCCCGCCACTTATTTTTGGGGTAATGCAAGCCTGCTGTGTCTATTAAGTTCAGAATTTGTACTAAAGTGTTGTTATGTAGTGGTTATAATACTAATATAATAGCGAACCTCCTAGAGGCGTGTTTCAACCAGCATTAGACTAACCTTATTGAGGCGTCTTTTTCAAGCAGCATTAGTCGCCGCCAACAATGCTAGTGTCCTGGAGTATTTATTATTGGCTTAGTACAAGCCTGTTTTATGTTTTATGTCTATTTAGTGTAGAATTTGTAATGAAGTGTTGTAATGGAATGGTTATAATACTAATATAATAGTGAACCTTTGAGGCGTCTTTCCAGCAGCATTAGACGTTAACCTTATTGAGGCATCTTTATCTAGCAGCATTTAGTCGTGGCTAACAATGCTAGTATCCTGGTGTGTTTAATTTGATTGTTGGTGTATTTAATTTGATTGTTGATAACTATACTTACATGATCCTATTGCTTCCTCATTGCCCGCCTTTTCTTTCTTGGCTTAGTGCAAGCCTGTTTGTGTCTACTAAGCTGCTCAATGCTGATACTCTAGCGAGCCTTACTGAGGCGTCTGTTAAGCAACATTAGACGCTGCACCAAAATCTAGCTAGTATCCTGGCATGTTCTTAATGATTGCTGATAATAATAGCTTGTCCAGGTGTTTAGATATTGCTATTCACTAAGGCCTGCCTCAACTAAAAGTCTTCATGTGATTAATTGAATGTATAAACTGCTTTTCCTTCTATTGTAACTACTGTTTTGGATTATTTTTTTCTCCAACCTAGGAATATTTTTGCTTTAATTACTGCTATTTGAATATCTAAAACAGTCTCTGATTGCTCTAATACATATGTAAACCTGTTACCTATCATTTGTTTGCTTGTCAAAGTACTAAGTGAAGTTTATCATAAACTGTAGACCATCTACTGCACTATTGTTTCCACCTTACTTTATATCTTTCCTCTCTACCACTTTACTCCACACTATAAACTCCCTCCTCTACTCTGCATCCACTACTTTCTGCTCTCTCCTTCTTCCCTATTTTTCCCCTACCCCATTTTTCCAACTATTTGCTTTTTTTTCTCACTCTTCTTTTCAGCCATTCCCCAAGGTGTTTTTCCCCTTCTGCACTACCAAACAGAATATCCTTCCTTTCAAAGAGAAGACGGCGGTGGACAGTCTGCTTGATCTATATTAAGTTTACTGGGACCCTATCTCCCTAAAGAGACTCAGTGTATGTACTCTGTCTTACATATGTTTTTCTAGCATCTACTTTACTTGAGTAGCATTCTACCTTTGTACGCGTGAAAGCAGCCTACCAGTGGTCACTGCACAGGCCCCCCCAACCCCATCCTTGGCTTACAGTCTACTCCCCATAATTACCTCTATCTAACTTCTATATACCGAACCTCTAAGTGGCACTTCATCTCCTCACAGTGCACCTCCCTCCTTTTTCCACTAGGTGGCAGCATACTCCTAATAATTAAGCCCAGCTATAACTTCCTCCTTACTCTCCACTAACTAACTCTACCTAGAAAGTGTCTCTGCCCCTCACCTAGAAAGCTGTAATTCTATCTCTCCACACAAACATATACCTGTTTTAGAAAGTGTCTCTGCCCCTCACCAAGAAAGCTGTACTTTTATCTCCCCATACACATATACTTGTTTTACTAGAAAGTTTTCCCCAATAAATTAAGAAACTAAGAGTTTTTAGTACAAAAGAAGTTTGTAATCCATATACCTGCACCCCTGCAGTAGTTCTCCTCCTGCCTCAGGTCAATGATTGTTTTTGGGCCTTCCCGCCTTCTTGGCTCTTCCCGCTCCGTTCGCCCTGTGGGCTTACTCTGCTCCCCTACCCTGCCCCCAGCTCCCACCCGCCCCCAGTGGTTCTACATTTATCCTTAGCCCAATAGTCCCACCCCCTCCCCAACCAATCATGATACACCTACTATTAGGCCTTCCCTCTTCTCCAGCCAATCAGGATACACCCTCCACCCACCCACTTTCTCTACCTTACCTACTTCTCTATACCACACCCCAACACAAAATCTCATATCACCTTCTCTTTTAACATTAACTGACTCCCATTACCATGCTCAGCCTTCCTTCCAAAGTCCTTCTCTTCTCTCTCTTCATCTTGCTTCTACTGTCACTATACCATTTAACTTCCTATACTAACTCCCATGTGCACTCTCCCCGTTTGACTCCCCAGCACCACCACACATCCCACTTCCACAACATCTCATCATCTTTAGTTCCCTCCCACCCTCTCCTTCTCTTAAAAATAAAACTTTTTCCAATCTCTAACAACAACTACAAACTTAAACCAACTCACTACCAATATCATCTATCAAAACACAAATCTAATAAACACATCCCCAATTGTACTTGCCTTCATTTAGCTGGTGACATACACCTCAATCCAGGTCCAAATTTCTCTCCTACAAATCAGCCTTGCACCAGCAATAAAACTACTCATAAAAACCTCAAGTTCCTCACAATCAACACACAAAGTTTAAAAAATAAATTAACACTCTTCCATGCCTGGCTCTCCCATAACTTCCCAGACATAGCAGCCATCTCTGAAACCTGGCTAAAACCTCACATTAATGACTCTGAATTCCTACCTCCAGGATTTCATTCTCTCCAATCTGACCGCACTAATAGAAGAGGAGGTGGAGTTGCTTTAATCTACTCTAACCTCCTAACTATGACACCATACCCTAACACCATCCCCTCTTTTAATAATGCAGAACTAGTTATTGGCATACTAAAAATAAACAACCACAAAAGCATCTGTATTATTTCCCTCTACATTCCTCCTGGTAACAATACCAATACTTTGGAAGACATCCTCTCATGGTCCTCATCTAACATTAAACTAGAAACCTTTATTTTGGGAGATGTAAACATTGACTGGGGAAAAATAAGTAACCCTAATCCCTCCATAATTATCAACCTATTCAACTTCACTCAACTTACTAACTCCATTACTAGACCTAACAAAACTAACCCCCCTGGCACCATACTTGACTGGATACTAGAATCGCATCCTAACAAAGTTATAAAATCTGGTGTCAATCCTGACCCTTCTCCATTTGAGCCACTCCCTCCTCCCCCTCTCTCTCACCACTTTATTCAAACTCATAACCTAACTAACTTTAGTCAAAATTCTTTCTCAAACTCCCTTAAGCTAACTAACTGGAACCCCCTAAAACTCTGCCTCTAGACGAAGCTGTTGACTATTTCAACTCCACATTCTTAACTATCCTTAACTTCCTAGCTCCAATAAGAAGAAAAAGAATCAAAACTAAAACCACCCCTTGGCTCACCAATGAGACAAAAAAGATTATGCTTCAAAGATAAAACCTGGAAAACCTACCTTAAACACAAACAGCCTGAAATGTTCCTTAAGTTTAAACAACTAAGAGACCTTGCCAAAACACTAGTCATTACTGATAAAAAATCTTACTACATCAAACTACAAGAAAACCACACAAGAAATCCCAAACCGTTCTGGAACTCCATTAACTCCCTCCTTAGACTAGGTACAAAAAACAATCCCTGTCCTAACACCAGCAAATCTGACCCAGAAATTGCCTCACTATTCAATTCCTTCTTCACCTCTTCTATCGCCGAACTAACCAAGACTTTCACCAACAACAACCCTCCCCCAATCAATCTTCCTTTCCCTTTTCACCCCCACCCACTTTCAAACTCAAACCAGTACCCACCGACCTAATTATGAAACTGCTCTATAAACTAAAGCCTTGCTCCAATGCCCGTGATAACATCCCATCCTCCTTCCTAAAGATAGCTTCTGACTCCATTGCTATACCCATCAGCATTCTAATAAATAAGTCTCTACTCGAATCATATGTACCCAAACTCTGGCGTTCTGCTTTCATCCTTCCACTTCACAAAGGGGGCAAAAATTGTAACGTCTCCAATTTCTGTCCCATTGCTATCCTCTTCCCTATATCCAAAATCCTAGAAAAATGTATCCACCTACAGCTCATGCCTTTCCTTACTGAGCACCAACTACTCTCTCCTACCCAGCACGGCTTCTGCCCAGGACACAGTACTAACACTGCCCTTCTCTCCTTCCTTCATTCTGTGAACTCTGCATGTGACTCCAGTAACTTAGTATCATCCATTCTACTAGACCTATCCAAAGCTTTTGACACCATCACCCACTCCATCCTTCTAAACCATCTCTCTGACCTCAACCTTAGCCAAAAAGCTCTTTGCTGGTTCTCTAGCTACCTGTTAAACAGGTCCCAAGCTGTGAAATGGGGCCAAGCAACATCTACCTTCCTTCCTACCCCTACAGGAGTACCTCAAGGTTCCATTCTTGGCCCATTACTATTCAATATCTTTATTAACAACTTTCATAAAGCCATCCCCAATACCACAGTTGTGCAATACGCTGATGATTCCACTCTGATCTGCCAAGCCCCTAACCTAACAGAGCTCCAAGCTCTAACCCAAACAGCATTTTCAACCACTGAAAACTGGATGTTCCAAAATCACCTCTCTCTAAATGCCAACAAAACTAAGATCCTGCTCTTCTCCCCCTCCAAATCCTCATCTCTTGATAAAAACTCTTTCCAAATAACCAGCCTTAATAACTCCACGATTGAAATAGTAACCTCCACTAAACTTCTTGGTGTTACAATTGATGACCAGCTCAAATTCAATACTCATATTCAGCTAAACATCAAAAAAACACATATAAAACTTGGCTTACTGTATAGAAACAACCACTTACTATCCCCTTCCACTAGGCTAACCCTTGCCTCTACTTACCTCCTTCCCTCTCTACTATATGGCACTCCTCTGCTCACTAATCTAGCATCTACTCTTACCTCCAAATTGGAATAATGCTACAACAAAATCTCCAAATTTGCCACTAAATCCAAATCCTCCTCTCATCACTGCACCTCCCTTCACTCTCTAAACTAGCTTGAACTCCCCAATCATCTTAACTTTCTCCAGCTCACCACAGCCCATAAATTAGTGTTCCATCCTACTAACTGTCCTGCTCTTTCCAATATTCTTCAACCCTATACCCCCCTTAGATCCCTTAGATCTTCTCACCAAAACCGGATCACAGTACAAAAACCAAAGCACCCAGCAGGTGAACTTCTCTTATCCTTTACCCTAGCTAAAAAAATGGAATGCCCTACTCACCTCTCTAAGAACCTGCAACAACCTAGACAACTTCAAAACCCAACTTTATTCTCACCTTTATCTAAATAGGATATGCAACTGCACTCTTCAACGTACACCAGTCCAAATATGCTCCCCCTTCTCTCCAGGCTAACCTCTATACCTTCCTAATCAACTTCTAACCTCTCCTAAAATACTAAATGTTTAAGCTACTAAAGCATTTTTGCACTATATGCTTAAGCTACCCAGACGAACCTCCTTACCTTCCTCACCTCTTCTAAAATGCTAATTGCATAAGATTCTAAACGTTAAAGTTTTTAATTTTTTCTTTGCTTTTTATACAATATGACAATCTTTTCCTGCTGAACTTAACTGAAACTGTTAATACTTTTGCTAATTTAGCAATCTGATATTGGAATTGTAGACTATTTTGTAGCCACCTGTTAATTGTAATGTTATCTGTGTCTGAACTCTTTTTTTGTAATTAAAATTGTTGTTTCTTTGGAGCTTTTCTCCCCGAGCCTTCACTGAAAATGGACCCTCAAGCCCAGTGGACCTCCCCGGTAATCAAACTGAAATAATAAAATAATAATAATAAATAATAATAGACAATAAATAAACAAAACCTTCCAGATCTTTATCAGTCTTTTCCCTTCTAACTTTCAAACTTCCACAGGAATACCATCTGTTCCAGGGGACGTTCCTGTAGACTGGTTATACATCACCTTTTTACCTCATCTCCACCTATCCTAACTGTTAGTAATTGAGCCTCATCCAGCACAATAATTTTGCTGTTTTCCTTCTGTGTTTCCCTCTTTGTTATATCTTTCCTTTTTCAATCTTCCTATCTTCTCCTTTCCTCGCTTTAAAAGAACAAGTGGGGTGTCCACATAAGGATACCATTATATAAAACATATAAAACCCCTTTATATTTTTTAAAACTCAACAATAAAAGCTACGCTGTCCACCACTTGCCTTAACTACTTCAAGCATACTTGTGTTTAGTTACATTCATCAACAATATCCAAAAATGTATGAAAGCATACAAACACTAATGCTTTCATGTAGTACTTTGCATATACTTAAGGATTAACTGCAGCTACTTTACACTTTTGCTGCAATTTGGCAGTTTTTAAGACACCTTTGCATTTCCTTAGTTATTGAGAAAATGTATGAATACAGGTCTAGTAGTGCTGTTTGTGAATAACCACTAGGCAAATGTGAACCTCTAGTCAACTTTCTTTGTACTCCCTCAAGGAGAAGTAAATCTCCCTTTGAAAAGGAAAAAACCCGTAAAATTTGACTAAATAATTTGCTTAACATAAGTTACAAATATTTTTTAAGTAATGCAGAAAATCTAGATTGAAAACTTCTGAAAATTTGACCATATACATTTAGGTGTTTAGTGTTGACCACTAGGTTCATAGGTACTTACTAGGCTATTGAACTGTGAAGATCTTACCTCATTGCAGCAGAGTGCACCTCCAGGCATTTCTGCAGTTACCTCCTGCTGACGCCTCTAAGCATCAAATATTGGTTGTTCATATTTGCATTAATAATTCCAAAGCCATGCTACGTACAAGGTATCAGAAGATTTCACCTTAAAGCATACATGATGGCTAACATAATTGTACTGATGTTTGACCTCTGTCTAATGTAGCTAAAGAGATATTGAATAGTATCTGTACACTGTTTGCACTGTAATCATTTTCTTATTTCACTAATTATCTAAACGTTTATAACGCTGACAGAACTGCATATCCTCATATGGAAGCTTACAGCTGTATGAAGAAAATCCTGCTAGCAATATGTGTCTTGCTTGAATGATTAATACGATATCACAAGCTGTTTATACAACATTACAAAATTAATATTCACTGCCTTTATTTTGATTTATACAATCCAATTTAAAGCATCAAACTGAATGAATGCCACTAATGTAAGGATTAATTTATCCTGAGTAGTTTGATATTTACAGTTTTCTAGTAACAATTATGGTTCAAGAGATATAAATATTTGTTGAAATGTAGCATTATAACTTCATTTTTTTAAATGCTCAAGCCACATCCACTGGGAGTTAAAGGTACACACTCAAAAGAGGTGTACTGGAGAAAATGGGTTGCGGTGGTGCAGTGGTTAGCGTTGTCGCCTCACAGCAAGAAGCTCTCTGGTTCAGTTCTCGGCTGGAGTGCTTTCTGTGTGGAGTCTGCATGTCCTCCCCATGGTCGAGTGATGTTCAAAGGCATGCAGGTAGGTGCATGCGTGAATGGGTATGCCTTCTTTGAAGGTTGGGTATTGGGTTGGCACCTTGGCACCATAAAAATCCACTGCCAATTATTAGTAGACTGGAGTTCTGCTGTGGTGACCCCTAACCAGGAAAAGCCCAAAGACATTAGTTTTAGTGCCCCTCTACTCATCACTGATTAGACCCATCATAGAGTACAATGCCCCATTTGGGATGTACCTCACATGACACTTTCAACAGCTGGAAAGACCATAAAGTACCTCACCAAGAGGATTACTGGTCTCAAACATATGTCTTATGCAGCCTGACTGATAAAACTTCGGCTGTACTCAGTGGCATATCACTTACTCAGAGGTGATCTCTGCCTGACTTATAAAGCCATGTCCAACTCAGAATTGATGGACATGCTCCACCTAAAGAAATCCAAGTCACTGCAAGCCATGTGCTCTAATAAGCTAAACCTCACCACAACAATAAATAGAACATGCTGGAGGGATAGATTCCTGTCACAGAGACTCCCCATGCTTTGGAACAAAATTCCAAATTACATCAGGCAGAGACCCTCACTAACCCTCTTCAAGAGAAACCTTGACGAGTGGATGGGTAACAGAAAATACACCACTGGGATCACTTCATTGGCTCTGCTTGACAGAGGATCAGTTAATTAATCAATGGGGAGGTGAAAACTGACACACTCTGGCTAGGCTTGTAAATGCTCTCGGGCAGATAGCCTAGTACCTACCTATGAACCTATAAGAAGCCTAGCCTTACATGCCCATGATAGTTTTTTTATCCCTTATGTTTTGTGTACGAATAACCCAGAGGTTGGCAGAAAAAGGATATTTTGTGACATCTACATGTTTCTCCTATCCATGAGAGATGGGTGGGGGGGGGGGGGTTGTTGTTATGGTTACCCATCTAGATGTCCAAATTCTGGATAGAGTAAGAGAAGTACTTTACTTTTATGTGGAGTGTAAGAAAATTCCACAGAATAAGAATTCTTAGTGAGACATGCCTATCCCTCCAACATGTTCTATTTGTATTGCAGAAGAACTTGAGATCCCTTGAGTGAGTGTTTATGCCACCACTGGACTATGTGAGACAGAGGTCACCTCTAATTAGGCTGTATAATACCATAAAAGAACTAGGTTATGAGATGGTCTGCATAGTTTTTATGATTTAGGCCCGTGATTTTCTTAGTGAGGAAGTACTGTAATCATTCCAGTTGTGATGTGTTTGGGCAAGTACCCACCAAAAAGGGACATTATACTAAATGATCAGCCTAATAAGTAGTGAGTACATTGCAATGATTACATCCCTGTAACTGGATGCCATACCTTTAGATATAAGCTGTGTGATTAAAAAGAACTTCCTTACAATAATGGATATGTGGTGATAAAAAGTTTTTTCTTATCGCAGGTTTTCAGATCCCTGACTATGGTATCAATTTTCAGGGGTGTGCTCTTAATGCAATGACTCATGATTGCCAAAGGATACTATTATACATTTCTTAGCATTTAGATTTAGTTCATAGTTTTGACATCAGATATTTGTTTGGGATAGACCCACCTAGAGGGTAATGGCATCCTCTGTCAAGTTTATGGTGGCACCAAGTTTGCAGTCATCTGCATATAGATATTGGATACATTCTTAGTGATGATAGAATGTTGGTCAAAGCTAGGTACATACTAGCCTCAGGTATGCTCATATATGCTGAGAATTCCACCATGTCTCTCTTCCTATAATCTTGGGAGGTACATCTCAAGTTATTTACACCCACATGTACTATGACTATATCATATGTGGACCTGTGGTGCAAATACTTGAGTGCTTGCATAATAATGTGACTCCTGACAGTCGATACACAACTGATCATGACTCTTTCCTTGTACAGCCTGGTGGGTGGTGCATTGGTGTGTCACACTATGGAGTCAACTATAAATAGCATATTGGATTGTGTGGAGGTTTGCCTTATGGGTTTTTGAGGTGAAACAGTTTGACTCGTAGATGTATGTTTTATGGGGGGTTCTGCCTATGTTTTAAGAGCCTCAGCATGCGAAAGTCTGTGCGTTTGGTCTGAGCTATGTATGCTTTGTTTAGTGTGGTGTTGTGTGATACAACCTGATTGTTACTTGTTGTGGCTTTATTTGAAAGCTTTGCTTCCAATAACATTGTAAAATCGCATCTCTCTTATATACTGTGTTCACTGGTTTAAGTAATAGGTGGTTGACAGTAAACATGAAACAACTGCTACATTGCCTCAGGATGCCCATTTCAGCCAAGCTGGCTACAAAGACAGTTGGGAGGAACAGATCCATAGTTCCAGGTGCTTACTAGGTGGGCTGCAGGGAGAGTTGCACCTATAAGGTTTAGAATTGATTTACTGCAGGAGTTATCTATCTAAAGCAATCTAAGTCTACACACATGAAGAGCAATGCGATGCCTACTGCAAATCTATCTGCCTAAAGCAAACAGTCTAACTACTCACATAAAGAACAATGCGCCACCTTCTACAAACCAGAATGTCTTTCTGTAACTATTGACTATTTAAAGTAAAATAGGAATTCATAGGTTAGTACTGGGCTAGCTGCCCTTCCAGGCCATTATAAGCCAGGCAATTACCTCATGTGAGAGTCAAACCCTGTACCTTGCATCTGTAAGGTAAACACCTTAACCATTATGCCAACTGGGAGAGTAGGCTGCATAGAGAATGTTAAGGCTCTAAATTCCTGTATCTATACAGTGCAGTGAGCTGTACCACTGCACATTGGGCGATACCACTCTAAATCACCTTACTTATAACACAGAAAGTAAGTAACAAAAAGCTTATCAAAGCACTTCAACCAATAACAAGACACTTGAATTTAGTCTCAGTAGTGAGTAATGGCCACAACCTGCTTGGGAACCTTCTTCTGCCCCTGAAGGAACCAGTAAACTTGTTTTAACCAAAACTCGCTAATTTAGCCATTCCCTAGGTTGGCCAACAATGATAAATAGTGGTGATTAGTCTATTGGATGCTATTTGGAAATTAGTGCTGGTATCACTGCAACTACACTCAGCTAGGAATCAGTATCCTGTTGTTCCTTCTCTCAACAGAAGCAAAACAGTAGCACTAATCCCAAGGTGGTTCTAAAGGAGCAGGTTACAGCCTCCTTGGTGATCAGCAGTTTTGTTCCAAATGTTCTATGTGTCTGTAGGCTTGTTTCAGCATTCTCCTGGTAGATGCCCTGGATATACACACTGCCCAATAACAAGCAGTTAGGAATCAATGTCTCCATTCTCCTTCTCTTACCAGGATGAAAACAGTAATACTAATCCCAAGCTGCAGCCGCTAAGAAGCACTTTTTAGGCTTTCTAGTGATTGGTAGTCTGTAGGAAGGCCAGAAAATAATGTCCCTCTGTTCCTTCTCTTCCCAGAAGATCACCAGAAGCACTGATCTCAAGCGGATTCCTGATGTGTGGTTTGTAAGGTACCAGTCATTGGTAGGCTTGCCCAGTTTTTTGGTTTTAAAGTAGGAATGAAACAGAACGGATTAATACTCTTTGTATTCATACCTCTCAACCTCTTAGATCACAAAATCTAGACAAAGCCGTAAATAATGGGAGACAACGGCCAAGATAAAGGTACACTTTTTTTAATATTGCTCTTACAACCTTAGAAAGTTGAGTAAGAGGTTTTGCATTAGCATTAGTTTTCTGGAGGTTATGAAGTCTGAAATTCAAATGTCATTTTCTGACTGACCCTCAATGATTTAACAGTGATTTGACAGAAAAACGCAATTTTATGAGAAACAAACAAAAAAAAATATGAGGCAAAAATCTGGACAGTCTGCAAAAATCTGTGCAGCTGAGAGGTATGTTTGCATTGCAGTGTGCACTAATCAGTGGGAAGATATTAAAAAGAGAGTAACTGAAATGTCAACAGTCTATGGGGAGGATCTTCCTAGTCACATGTATGAGCACACAAGATGAGACTGGGTGGAGCTTCCAAACTCAACTGTAGAAAAGGAGTGGGACACTTGAGAGCCCCTGAGTTTAATAGCACAACACAGAAAGGGTAGGTAGATGGGAAACTTGGTCTCACAACAACCAAGGTCAGTGCCAGCTCTAAAACATTAAATATGTTTCCTTTTCTGATAACCTTAAATAATAAATACTACTTCCCAGCTGCTCTCACAGATCACCTAGCCCTAATCTCTTTACAGTCAAAGAGCAGAAAAAAAAATTTCCTAACTTGCCCTAAATTCATTCTTTTAAAACATCAAGTTAAAAATAAATATAAATACAAAAATGTAAAGAAAGACAGATTTTAAGCTAAAAAAAATGAAGCATACAGCGCCAAAGTATTGAGTTTAAAACTGAGTATGGGGTTGAGGTAGACACCAAGATCTTTGAAAAAGGAAGCACTCCTAATAGATGTGTTTCTTAATAAGATGTCATGGTTGATTTGCAGAGGCCCAAAAGTCATGAAATCATATTTACTAAAACCAATGTTAAACATATTCCTATTCAAGCCTATTTACTACATTAAAAAGGCAGTTAATGAACATATTATAATCAGTGTCAATAGTATTACTTATTTATTAGCATTTGTTTACCAGGAAAGTCTGGCTTGGCCAGGCCCCTTTTCAGTAGAGGCCCTGGGAGAAAAGCTCCACATTTAACAAATCCTACAAGATGTCATACAATACAATACATTACAGTGCAATACACGGCAAAACAGCAATTGTTAACTATCACATGCAAGATACAAAAAAATAATATATAAAGAAAAAAAAAACAGAAGAGATAATACCCAATCATAATTTGATATCCAAATATTTTTAGACATGGACAGAAAGGACAATACAATGCTGAAAAGTGACAGACCTAAGACAGACCCCTGAGGAACTCCTAAGTGAACATTAGCCCAGCGCAAATAATGGCTGCCAGTTTTTAAAGAAAAGTACCTGTTAGAAAGCCATAAATGAATCCAATTTAATTTAACAGTATTAATACCAAGTTTCATCATAGATTCATACATAACTGACTATGGCACTCTCTCAAATGCTTTGGAGAGATCTAAATATATCGCAATAACACACTGTCCATTATCCATAGTCCTGGTGACGTGATCATAAAAAGGAAAATGCAAGTGTATGTATAACAATTTGTTTTTTATAAAGCCACACAGATAGATATCCAATACAACAACATGCCCAGGATGGGCCTCAAGTAAGTTTAAAAAACATCTTTGAAAACATTTGCAGAACAAAGAAGTTAGACTGATTGGGCAATAATTGTTCACAATATAACACATTCCATTTTTATAACTGAAATTATATTAGTCTTTTTCCAGGAAGCTGGATCAATGCATTTTTGTGAGAGGATGTTAAAAAATGATAACATGGCAAGCATAAGTGAACCTAGATGTTTAAATAATATACGTTATCCAGCCCAATGTCCCTGTTAGATGTTATTTTCCTTAATGAAGCCTTAACCATGTTTTCAGTAATATGAGGACAAAAGAAACCATGTAAACCATAATGGTTGTTATCTTGAATAGTTAATGAGAGGAAGATGACCAGACTAGAAGAACAAACTGGAACTGGAAAGCTGGCATCTGTAACTAGTTTAGAAAACAACTTGGAAAAAATATATTTTTTTTATCAGGGTTGCCAGCTGTAGTGCCTTTGTTAAAAAGGGTACCTGTTTGGGTGCAATAACCCCAAACAGAGTTCATATAACTGTAGAACATTTGGGGATTCTTGTTGTAAGAAACAAGTTTTTCTTCATAATTTGTCTTACATTCATGAATGAAATCATTTCAGTTTTTTACAGGCTGCACTGATGCTAGATTTGTTGGCCTTACATCAAATTTTCTATACAATTTTTATTTCCTTTGTTTCTTAGTCATGCTGCTATACTTACTCCATCAAACAAGAGTGAGCAGTGAAGGATCGACACTTCTAATAATTTTACAGCTGCTCAGCAAAAGATGCATTGAGACACAGCAATGCAAAGGACCAAAATTACAATTTTCCAACAAAGAATCAGGATTAAATTTAGAATTTAACTGTTAACTGAACAATGTCCAATTAGAAAAATTTATTCAATACTGAAATACAATATGATCACAATTACCTAGTAGTCATATGAGAGTGACTTTGGAAAAATGATCGACACAATTAGCAATGAACAGTGTAAAAATATTTTTATTACATGTTGGAAAATCAATTAGTTTAGACAGCCTGAGCAAGGAAGGTATATCCAAAAACTCACCCTCAGTGAACGAACATCCTGCACCAACCCTCCAGTCTATGTGTGGGTAAATAGTCACCTAATAAAAATTATATTGTTGTTGTTGTGTCTTTCAGCTTTTTCCCGGTGGGTAAATAGTCACCTAATAAAAATTATATTGTTGTTGTTGTGTCTTTCAGCTTTTTCCCGGTTAAGGGTTGCCACAGCGGAACTCCGGTCTGCTAATGATTGGTAGTTGATTTTTACGTGCCGAGTTACCAGCCCTGATGCACAACCTTCAACGAAGGTACGCCCATTCACGCATGTCCCCCAAGCAGAAGACGCTTTAGCTGATAATCAAACCGTGTTTTAAAATATTACGTACATCTAAAAAGAATGTTCTTTGCTACTCCAGATTAAGTCAAGGGACTCCTATAGCAAGTGATTATTTTATATAATGATTGCTCTTCTGAGTTTGCACAATAACCACAATGATCTTACTGTTGCTGTTATTATTATTGTAAGTGTTTATCTTGGCTAAAAATGACATTCAGTCTTTTAAGATCTGTAGGTATTAATGCTGTTACACTGCCAGACTTTGGTAATAACCAGAACTTTGAAGTCATATAAATCACCAAGAACGGCATTTGCATAATAAACCTTTAAAAAATTAATAGCTCCCCTTGGATTTGCACCTGGTTGGCTTATAAATGAAACATCCTGTTCTATAAAACCCCTGAAGAAAAAAAAGAACTTTTGTTTGAGTCTAGCAGAAAAGATATCAACTTTAGTATTATTTTTCTTGTTAGGTTTAACTTGAAGTAACAATGCGTTTCTTCTTTTCATAGTTTAGAAGTAAAGTTATTGTTAAACCTTAGGGTATTATTTCCTACCTTTAAGGCTATGTTTGAACATGCAATAATAATATTAGCTTTTTGTCTAGATAGGAAATAAACTTCACGAGTAATGATCTTGAGGTGAGTTTCCCCATGGATCTATGTGCTCTTTCATTTTCAGAGGTCATTACTTTTTGTACTTTTAGCAGCTGCAGAAGCCAAATAGCCAGGTGTTAAACATGGCCTGTCTCTTAATGTATTCAGGCACACCATAAATTCTTTGATTATTCTTTTTTTAATCCTTTATTAAATTATACATTAATATAAAATAAAACAAACTATATTAACATGTTTCCAGCTATGTACATTATACATATGTTCTTTTTTATAGCTATCATCAGTCCAACATTATATAAATTGCTCAATTCCTGCCTTCCCTTAAACCTCACTCCTCTTCCCGAACATTATTCTGCACACATTACTCCCACAGTGTCCATTTATTTTTATGTAATTTGCTCCTTCCCTTTTTTAGAGATCCTACTTCCAGTTCTTTTATCTCTGTTAAGAAATTCAGTACTTCAAATACAGTTGATTTAAACTTTGACTTCCATTGTCTACTAATTTCTTTTTTGGCAGCCACCAGAATTAAACTTAACAAGGCCTTACTATGTCTACACAATTCAGAGCCTGTGTCCTAATCAAAGTATCATTTCCTTAATTGCACTCATTTGCTTACCCAATATTGCTGACAGAGTACTCTGCAAGGAATTTTGTTAAAATCTGCTAACCCACAACACTCCCAAAACATATGTTTCCAATTACCTCTTTCTTTTCCATCACACCTCCAACATTTGTAGCTACCTGAGGAAGACTTTGTTGAAGTCTGCTTGAGATGCAAAAATACCTATGCAAAAACCATTTCAAACAAAAATCCTAAACCATCTGGACTTCATTGTATAGTTGGGAGCCATACACATGTACTCCCATTGTTACCTTGTAAATTGCTTATCCTATCTCACTTCCCAATTTTTTCTAACCTCCTCTGATTAATTCTTATAGTTATGCAATATTTTATATGCCCTACTAATTATTCCTTTATCTAGCAGAAGCTTCTGTTCTAGATTCAACTAAAACCTCTACTAAAGCAGGTCTTTCACTTAGGATTCCTATATCCCTTTCTCTTTGCCTATACTCTAATGTTAATCTCTGGTAGGGAAGATACTTTCTAGATTGCAGTCCACATGTCTTCTTGGCCTCATCCCATTGTATTATCTTCCCCTCTGTAGTTATTTGCTCCCGATACCTTGGTTCCTTCCTGATTTTTTCCCAGTAAATTCCATCCCCCTCTTGCCTATTCTATGTACCCATACTTGCAGCCATCCTTACTGGACAGATTTACATCTTCCATCGTCATCTTTGGCTTAGTTCTTAGAATACTTTCTGCTAATTTATGAACATAATATTGTGCATGTCTTTTGTTATTCTCCTTAAGGATCAGCATTCAAAATCCCATTCTCTCCTAATTTCTTAAATTTCCCTCCTGCCTCATCATCATCTCTTTCCACTTTGAATTATAACTTTCTGCTTGAGTTATGTACATGAGTCTTAATTATGTAGCTCTAAAATATCCCTTCAAGTCAGGTAATCCTAAACCACCTTGTTCTATTGAAAATATCAACTTATCATACTTAACCTTTGCCCTCTTCCCTTCCCAGATAAATTCCTTCAACCTTTTATTAAGTATTGTCCGCAACATTTCCTCTGATTGATAAAAGTGTGTCTGACCTGTATATATAAAACTAAAGGGAGTAAAAACATTTTCACTGCTTGTATCTTACTAGCTATATCCATAAACAAGAGCTTCTAGTTTCCCAGTTTTTGTATTATCTTTTGTTTAATCTCTTCCCATGCATCACTAGTTGTCATAACAGAAGCCTTTTTAATCCATACTATTAAATACTTCATCTTATTGTACCCCCATACATATGGGCATTACTGAACCAGTTTATGTGTGGGTGCACAGTTTACTGCTATAGCCTTTGTTTTATCTTCATTAATTTTGTATTCCCAAAAAGACTTGAAACTGTACCAAAATGTTCCACAATACTGAAATGTCCTTTTCTGTTTTTATCAGGTACAAAAGAATATTGCTTGTAAATGAAGACAAATTTTCTTGATTTGCATACCAATTATATAATTGAATTTCTGAGTCCTTTATTTTCTATGCCAGTGGCTCTGAATATAGTGCAAGTAACAAAGAGGAAGGAAGATACCCCTGCTTTGTTACTTTGTTCAGGTACAACTCATCAAATAAGAACCCTCCCGCTTTAATTCTTGCCTCCAATCCATCATACATCTTCCTAATTAACCTTATTATTGTGTCAGGGAATGCAAATACTTCCATTATCTACTATTAAAATCCCAGTTTATTCTGCTGAATACTTTCTCTGCATCAGGACCCACCAACAACAGCAGTGTTTTCTTTCCCTCTGTAGTATCGTTATTCTATTAATATCAAATGGTTGCCTCCCCTTCACAAAACCACATTCATCCATATCTATCAATTTTGGCAACACCTTTACCATTATTTTCACTACTGTAGACATAAATGCTTTATGTCATGGTTAAAATTGAAATGGGTCTAATGAAGCTGGGACTGATAGGTCTTTACGCTGTTTAGGTATTACAGCCACCACAGCTTTCTTCCAAGATGTTGGGACTTACTTGATTTTTAAACTACTGCTAAACAAAACATTCCAGATCTTTATCATTTTCTAACCTCCTCATATCTAAATTTTAACAAGAATACCATCTGTTCTTGGAGACTTACCCACAGATGGATTATATGTCACCTTTATTTTATCGTATCTCCTCTTAACTGTTAAATGTTGAACCTCATCTGTCTCTAACATTGGCATACTTACAACTTTCATTTGCATTCTTTCTTGATTTCTAAATTTCTCTGCTTTATACAAATGTTCATAAAATGTCCAAAATATCTCTAATACATCTGCAAGATCTGTAGTTAATTTTCTTGTTATAGGTCCCTAGGTTTGGTGAAAATCATTTCTACTTTTTGTTGCCTAAGTCATTGTGCTAAAAGTTTTGTGCTTTGGAGTTATTATAAAAAAATAGTTGCTTAACAGCAATCTTTCTAAACTCATGCATATTAACCAGATGCTTCTTTATTTTCTCTTTAGCACTCTGCAGTTTTGCCTCTTCTTGTTCTGTGAGAGTCCCCTTATTCACCAATAGTTTAACAGCCCCTCTAAATAATTCCTATTAGTTCTTAACCATATATCTTTCTCTTTTATTTCTACTCTACTTTTGAACTCTATTTTCATTATATCCTACTTACTAGCTATAATATCTGAAGGAATCTTCCCTAGTAACTCTTGAATAGTTTCCATGACCAATTCCATAAATTCCTCTGTTTTTAACAAGTAGGTGGGAAAGTGCTGGTGTGTCATTTTTACTTCATTACCCTACATTTTATCTTAATTTTTATTGGTGTATAATCTGAAATAGTTATTGAATATGTGTCATAGCTTTCAATTAAATGCACATGTTTCTGTGAAATATATTTTCTATGTAGTTTAGACTGGTTATTGTACTTTGGGGAATAATATGTATATTTTCTCAGAGTTCCTACTACCGAAGTCACATCTTCCATACCAAGTATTTTCATAAATTTCTTTAGAAATCTACTCTCTTTTATTATATTTTCCTTCTAGGTACCCTAGATACATCCTCACTGTGGCAAATCAAGTGCATTCACCACCTGTAGATAATATTCCCTGCTGAAAGTTGATTCTTCTTCTTCTTTCGGCTTTTTCCCGGTTAGGGGTCGCCACAGCGGATCACCTTGTCCGCATATTGAATGGCAGTGGAGTTTTACGGTGTCGAGTTGCCAGCCCGGCGCCCAACCTTCCACAGAAGGCACACTCACACGCACACCTAGGGCCAATTTAGAGTGTCCAATCCACCTGCAGCATGTCTTTGGGATGTGGGAGGAAACCGGAGCACCCGGAGGAAACCCACGCGACCACAGGGAGGACATGCAGACTCCGCACAGAAGGCACCCCAGCTGAGGATCGAACCGGAGAACCTCTTGCTGTGAGGCGGCAATGCTAACCACTGCACCACCGTGGCCGCCCCCTGCTGAAAGTTGATTATTTCTCCCAATTTTTTTCTTAAGTCTCATAATAGCAGTTTTTGGTTGAATATAAATACTTGGCATTATAATCCTCTTCCCTTGCTAATAGCCTCTTACTACCACAAATCTACCATTTTTCCTCTTCTTTCACTAATGGAGCTCCTCTAGCAATTAGTATAATTACACCTTTTTCTTTGTCCATGATAATCTGCTGCATATCTATCCTGAAATCCTTTCTTTTTCACATTCACATGCTCATTTCTTTCCAAATGTGCCTGCTGCAGCATTGCTATATGCACTATGCATTTCTTAATATAATTCAATATTCTTACGTTTTTGTCTATACCTGTAATACAAGTAATATAGATAGCAAAGCCATTCTAAGAAGTTATCGGTCCCATCTATTATACATGATAGGTTTTTTGAATGTATATTTCCAACTTTTATGTTACATGCACACATTAATATTTGGCAAGCTGATACTATGTACAGTTGTTTTTTGTCAGTTTCATTTGAACATATGTCACATTTTCAAGACTTTTTTGTGTTAATGAAGACCCTCAAACAAAAAACTGCATACATTCTCAGAACGCACCCATGACCTATTAACTTAGAACAAACACACAAAACTTTGTGCATCTTCAAAAAATGAAGCTTCACCCTCTAGGAACAATTGCCCCAAATTGGCAGCTGCACTTACAGGTATTACCTAACCTAAAATTAAAGTTAACCATGCTAAATTGCATGTTACAGACTGGCCTCCCATTTACACTGATTGGTGTTTGTTTTTTTCTAATATCTATTCCCCTCCCAGATGTGAAAAACAGCATGTATGCTTTCAGAAGACATTAACTTTTAGCCTTAAGAAAAAATGCTCTGGCTTTTTAAAATAAAACTAAATTATATGCTGTCTGTTAAATGCATTAAATATTAAGGTTGCTAGGGAAGCTTCTATCTCTTATTCACTTCCAATAATTTTAAACTTCATTTTTACTGAACTGCTTGCCCTTGTACCTTTATATGTTGCATTTCCATTAACAAAGAATGCTCAGAACACTCAAGAATAATTGCAACTGTAGGTAGCTCATTTCCATCGAAACATGGTCAACAATGAGAAAAAAATGCTATCAGTTCTGCAGATGCATGAAGGAATCTATGTCAGTTTCACTAAGAACAGAATGTACAATTGCCTTCAGATGCAGACTTCTTGACTCCTACTGAAAAATTTCCATTAGCGAGATGCACTTCTCACAGCACTCATAATTTTCTCTTATTTTTGAAGCCTACCTGTTTACAGCAAACATTTGTTTTTAGATTAAGCCAAGGGTATTTATCCAGACATTCATCTTTGCAAAAATAAGAGAAGGCATCTCAACTCTACATATAATATAAGTAGTGCTCCTTTACACCCTATCCCACCCCAGCAGCCCAAGACTATAGCATATTAACCTAAACTTACTTTTGTCCAGCCTTTCTTCTCTTTTTACATTATAGAGCCTGTAATGATATCAGGTAGTGCCATCTGTGCCAGGGAGAGTAGGGCAGTGCATGTGTAACATATGCCAACATACATAGCTAGCTGGAGGTTTGTAAAGAATTTTATGTCATTTGACTATCACACTGATTTGTACAGAATGCTTGTATTAACAATGCACTTATAAAGTTGCTTGTGTTAAAAATGCATCAACAGTGGGTGCTGCTGGACAGAAAAGATGTATACATGTATGTCAGATAGTGTTATTATAATACCTGATTAAATGTATATGTTTTAACAGAGAATTCTGGAAGGGAAGAGGTTAATATAACTCCAGCTAATTTTGAAAAATAGGTTGAAAATTAAATGGGTTGGTTTAGGCCATAAATATTTTATCATACCTGCCTGATTGCAGCCAGAGACAAAAATGTCTGGGAAAACCAGGACTAGGAATCCTAATGTATTGCCCTTAGGGGTGAACTATTGCTACCTTGGAAGGGTAGAAGTTTTTGAAATTGTTTTATAGCTTTCAGATGTGCAACAGATCTTAGCAAAGCTCTGAGTGTGCATTGTACAACAGTCAGGTGACCAGATGTGATGTCATTCTATAACCAGCACTAAAATGATTGTTTAGATTTTAGTGAGAGATATGATGGAACTCTCACAGCAGCAGTTTGTTTTCTGATCTCTCACAAAAATCTCACACAACCAAACACCTCATCTTGCCTTGCTATAGAAAGCAACTTGACACTCATTATCATGCCTTGCTGTATAGGATCATATGATCATGGGAGATTACTAGCCTATTGACCCGGAAGTCATTTTAAGCCTAGCCATTTCAACCCAATGTAATACCATAGAAGTACTAGTGCTGTGGTAACTTATCTAGGGAGCAGCAATTCTTTAGTCAGTCAGAAAAATGTAGTGGGAATAGTTAAGTATTGTTTTTCTGCATCTGTGTGAATCTATTTAATCCAAAAAAATAAAACAAAGAAGTCCAACGCCCTCAAATAAGAAATTTTAATAAAACAACAAAGCTTTGAAGTATAAACTCCTCATCAGTGTATAAAACATAAAATTACTAGAAATCTTTTATACAATCATGCAGCCAATCAATTCAAACAATTAATTAACTCATTAAAACACTTTAAAGCACCCAGTACTAAAAAACAACCAATATTAAAAAACATTAAAAACAGTAGTAGCATAGGTTTCTAGTGATTTTATGTTTTATACACTGATGAAAAGTTATATTTGAAAGCTTTGTTGTTTTATTAAAGTTTCTTATTTGAGGGTGTTGGACTTCTTTGTTTTATTTTTTGGATTGTGCTTTTGGTACTTTGAAGTCCTTTAACTGCTTTGGTGATTTATTTTGTTTCTGGGTTTGGGAATCTATCCAACTGTGTTATTTATTTATTTATTTATTTAACATTTGTTTACCAGAAAAGTCCGACTTGGAATGAGCCAATTTTCAACAGAGGCCCGAGGAGAAATGCTCCAGACACATGTCTTTGTAATCCAATTTTTTATATCTTCTGTGAATAAAACTGCTGTTTATGGTAAATAGATATTCAGTATTCTCATGTTTTCTATTTTATTATTTATCATTAAATATTTCTATACTTTCATTGAGGATGGCCTTTTAGAGAATACTTTTAACATCTTAACAGTACTTATGCTTATTTTAGTGACACTGTGACCACTCCTGAAAGCCTTGCTGCATTGGTCAAACTCTACCATTTGTATTAGTATTAATTTTACTCACTGTAATTGGGTAACCTTGTAAGAGCCTTAGAGTAGCTGACTGGTGGTAGCAAAATTACCTTATACTCTAGGCAGAGTGGGGCACAGCTGGTAAATCTGTGCCAGCCTTTTCCGTGTGTGTGTGTGTGTGTGTGTGTGAAAATTAAATTGTGTCAGCTACTTGGAACAGGGACACAGAGTTCGAAAGTGGTCAGTTTTGGGTATTTATTTGGGGCCTGGGGAAAGAGAGAGAGAAAGAGAGTCCAGCCCAAGGTTTGGAGTATGTTCTCTGTGTGTACTTAAGGGAAATTGTGCTTGGTGCAGAGAGCTGCATCTGAAAATACTGTGTTTATCCATTTTTGTTCCTAGTGGTAGTAACTCACCTCTGTCAGTGGTGAGGATTGAGGCTCCTTGATTACTGGCCTTGAATAGGGACCAACACAGAGCCTATCTTTCTTACAACTAAAAAGTACTTGTTTACTTTAATATCTGTACCACATACCACAATCACTGAAAAGACGCACCCCACCCCACATTTAAAATACCTTACTACATACTACAGAAAACTGCTTTCCTATCTAACATGCAGTTTACATCATAAAATGTTTTATATAAATAATATTAAGAACAAAAAAATGTTTACTTACAGTTATTATTTTAAAACATTAATGACATAAAGTGTGCAAGCTTTAGAGTCCAGTCATAAGTTTAACAGAGGCAACAGATGGCCATTTTTTCTTAGCCAATTTTTCTTGTACTCGTATTTCACAAATGTGATTGGTGCTTTATAAACTCGCATTTATTCACTAATTTCAGTTTTGCTGGTCTTCTTCCTGTTCATCTCCAAATTCTGACACCAGACTCTGGTTCAAGTCTAAAGTACTCTTGATTGGGTCTATATTATATTATCAAAAAGACAGGTCAGTGAATGGCACTTACATCGAAAATGCAGTTCAGTGAATTTGCTCTTGTGCGGGGCTGCGCTCCCCACACCCTCCACTAATTATATATACCAGCTCTGAGATCACACTACAATGAGGAAAGGGCAAGGAAAGGGCACATTTTTCAATCTTCACTGTACCACAATCTCACTATGAACAGTTCGCTGAATGGCATTTTTGATGTAAGTGCCGTTCGCTGACCTATTTTTCAATAATATAATATAGACGCCTCCTGATTCTTCTAGTCCACTCCTGTGCTTTTTTCTGCCTCTCAAGCATTTTCCTTTGAAAAACTGGAAAAGATTTCACTGGTAAAGTTTCTATATGAGCTTTATATTCAGAAGAATGAGATGCAGAGCCCACTTCTGTTTGTTGGCTTCAGTTTTTGTTGTATAAATTTTGTATTTCCTCCTTAGCCTGTTCTGCATCAAAAAATGTCTTTGATCCTCCAGGTAAAAATATTCTGAAGACAGCTGGATACAACAGCTAAAATCTGAAACCTACCTCTTGACATTCTCTGATTGCTGGGATAATTGATTTACTTTTCCTCTAAATTGCTGGAAGCCATCTGTAGTGCCAAAGCTTAAGCTTGAATTGCTTTTACCTGAACAGCTGCAGGATTCTTCCCAGTCAGTGTTTTCGCTTCACCCTTTCTAGTTAATTTTCTTTCAGGTTCTCTAAAGTTTCTTCTGTGCTGGCATCTGGACAGTGTACTTACTAACTCAAGCTTGCAGCATTACTAGCTCTTATTTACAGATTTTTTTTTTCATACTGTGAGAGATGAAATTAAACTATTGATCTGTATGCACAGATCTTGGAAGTAATTTGATTATTCATTTTTGGTCTATTTCCAAGTTTCCAATCTTGCCTACCAAATAAATATTTTAATTAATAAGGAATTTTGCTTGACTTTCAATCTCTTTAAGTCTTCCTTTTATATAATTGATGGAACATCCAATGTGATATTTGTTTTCTTGTTGCTGAATCAGTGACCTTAATAAATCAGTTTAACATAATTCTATAGAATAAAGTCCATTTTGAATGAAACTGATATATTTTAAAAGATGTTCTGAACTGAGACTATTGCTTATTACAAGCTGATTTTCAAGAAATGTTTTGACCGAAGAGATTTAGATGAGCTCATTTTATTTCTTTATGTTTAATCTTGCTTACCTGAAAAAAATTAAAATCTATCCACAAAGGCTCAAATTCTCCAAAATTTCTATACTTTGATAAAAAACCTTTATGGAAAGTTTTAAAATTGAGTTTATACAAAAAATGAAAATTTTCCTGCCAAAAATAATGATTATCCGAAGAGAATCAAACATGAATTATTATTCAGGAACCATCTTTTGTATCTATACTTTCACTGTTTTTGTTTCCCTTCCTCCATTTACCTTAGATGGGTGTCATCCATCCAGAAATACACAATTCCTTTTTTGTATTCCTTTGAAGGGATAAGGGTTAACCAATTGGGAAATGAATATGATCAGATTACTAGGCAGGGAGGGCTGATTTGTTATATTTCACACACACCACCTCATCCCCATTGATGGGTGCACATTGATGTCTTTGCAGGAAAAAAAACTATACTTATAGACTGACAATCACAGCATTTAAAGTTCTAAGTTCTGTGAGTTCAGGATCAGTGTCTGTAACTGGGGGAGATTCATAATGAATAGCACTACTAGCTCGTATTTCTGGTGATCTGATGATCTTGCCATGATAATGTCTCTATTTCCATGCTAAAGGTAATCATGCATAGTTGGTTCACCATCATTGTATACCATGCGGTAGGTTATAGTTCTGGTACATGACTGGAGCTGAATGCTTATAAAATGCAGAGGAATTCATAAGCCAGGGAAAAGGGCTTTTCACTGACACACATTTAGAAATTATCTAGAAGTAACCAGTTGGCCAGGTCAGCATCACAAAGAAATTCTAAGTATAGTATTTGGTTGAATGGTGAATGTCTCCAGTAGGTCTAAGTATGAGCTATGTGTTTCATGGGACATAGTGGTTGACCTATAGCTTGCTAGGATATGGTATGGGACTTTGTCTATGGTAATCTGGATGTGGAGAAACTCCAGTGCATCATATTGTTTTAACCACCATAGAGATATGCTTGTTATTTATATAGATTGAGACACTTCCACCTTTAGTCTCTGTCTATGCAATTGCTGAAACTGATATTCAAAAGTCTAGAGGGGATGGTTGCTGACCACTCTTGACAAAACCAACGTGATTTGTTAACCATGCCCTGACAAATATAGCATACCCTTAGAATGACACCAAAAACTAACCCAGTGATTAACGTCAATCATCTTCTGTTCATATTGTGACATCTTCTTTGGTGAAGGTGGACTGCTACTCAATGTTAGGTGCATACCAGCCATTGGCACATAGTCCTAGAATTCCATAATGTCCCTATTCATATAGTCTATGGAGGTACATCTCAGGTCATTTGCATCTACATGAACTGTGAATTATACTAGTAACAGTGATGCAATAACCCTAGCACATGCATAACTTGGCAGATCCTCGCCCCTGATAGGCAACCAACTGTTATTTTCTCCTTATTCAGCCTGGTAAGTGGCCATCAGTATGTCATATAATGAAGTCTCCTATGACTAGAGTCTTGGGTAGTGTATTGGCTTGCCTCATGGGCTTGGTAATTGAGACTCCACTGGGTGTGGCTGTATGTGCAGTGTTAAGTGTTGTTTCTGTTGAGTGCTTTCAGGTTTGCTGAAGATAATTTTTGCAGGTGGAATGTCTGGGAGTCTTTGGGATTTGAGAAGATTTATGTGTGGGTTGAGTAATATGTGTAATGGGTATATTGTGTTTCTAACAACCAGGTTGCTATTATCACTGTTTATACATGAAAATGTTGCCTCTAGAGACATTGTATTTGTATTTGTATGTGTGTGCCAGGTCTAAGGTCCCAGAACAAACTAAAACATGCAAACAGACAACTTTTTGGTTAAAACATGGAAAAAGTTGAAAAGTACAAAAAAGTATCACCACAGAAGTCACTACAACTAAAACATAAAATATTTCAGCAGAATTGAAATAAAAGCTTTTTTCTTTCCATTTTTGATGTAAAGCTTGTTTACTGCAATTCAAGCCACACCTCAAAGAGTCTTGAATAAAAGACTCTGGGCAGAGTCTGTAATGGGTATAGCAGAATTGCTAGAGAGGGATCCAATTAAATAAACTCAACATTGGAGCTCTAGTCCTTTGACTCTGAGCTACAGGTCAATAACCCCTGGTAGGGTAAAATTTCAGAAATTTTAGCTTAATGTCACAGTGAGGGATTGCGCAGAAACAAAGAAGAGGGGAACAGAAAGGCACTAGAATTCAACTTTAAGCAGATAAATGATAAGCAGAATATAAGACTGTAGCAGCAAAACTGGAATATAAGCAGCTGTAAAATCACTAAAGCATCAATCCTGGAGCAGGATATACAGTACTCTTATTACTACAATTCTACCACAGTCTAAGTCACCAGAATATGAAGAATTTTACCAGTAACACAGTAACACTGTTTATGGAAACAAATGCAGTAATAAATGACTAAATGAAGTACAAATCTGGCAGTAGTTCACAGTTCTGCCACAGCTGTGAATGAAACTATAAGACTAAGGACACAGATTGTGTTCAAACTACAAATGTAATTTTGCCTATGGTGATAGTATAATGTATAAATGTATAAACAATGTCCAAGTACCTGAGACCTGTCCAGGGTGGTAACTCAGAACCCTTTGTACATCATACAAAACAGAAGTAGATCATATTCTTTCCATTTTGCTGCATGACTTCACCTGGTGGGCAAAACCACAGATGAATCCCACACTCAAGGCCAGCCATTCTAGTCTGTCTCTGGATCCACACCGTATGTTGCTTCACCATACGATGCCTTTGACAAAAGCAGACAACACTGGTAAATATTCGGAGGGAAAAAAGCATTAGGATAAGTTCCCTTGAACATATGATGCCTTGATTCATAGTTAAACAATTAAACAGTAACCTAAGGTATAATCATAATGAACAGGTTAGTGTACTATTAGAATAAAACCAGTAAGCAGATTAGGCACAGCAGTGACAGAGGAAAAAGAAGTAGATAATAAACAGGCATTACAATTCAGAGAGAATGCAAATCAATAGCAACTGCACAGTGTTGGCATTCAAATATAGCTGAAATTGTAGAATACTTACCTTTAGAGCCCTAGTATGACCTGGGGCCCTAATGATGAGAGGAATCTGGATCATTCAAAGTTGAATGGATACTGATTTAGATCAAATAAAGACCCCCTGCAATAGTAAATTTTTCTAGCACTTCCTAAAGTCTCCCTGGCTACAATGAAAGCATGACATCCAGATGAACAAATAATATAAATGCCAGACAGTAACTAATTTCTAATTAAAACTGCTAAGTAAATAATCCAAGTAAAAGTATGATATTAGAGTGTAAATATATCTATAGAAATAAACACAGTTGGTCATGACAAGTCTGCCTGTATCAGTAGTTAATAGCTGAAATGCAAAATATGGTGATTGTGAAAAATACTGGCACCCCAAGATGACAGTATATACTACTCTAAGCAAAAACACCCTGTACATTAGCTCACAAAATGAGCTTAATTCACGGTAGTGCCAGTATAGCCTGTAAACAGTAAAGGGGCAAAAATAAACAGAGCCCTAATGGAAGCAGGAATGCAGCTCACTATTCATATCTCTCAACTTCTTAGAGCAAGAAATCTAGACAAAGCCATAAATAGTGGGGGTACAAAGGACCAAAAATAGGGAATTTTTTTAAATATTGCTCTTACAAACTTAGGAAGTTGATAGAATAACAGGCTTTCCTTTAACATGAATTTTCTGAAGGATATGAATTCTGAAAATCAATTGTATGTCATTTATTTATTTATTTACATTTGTTGACCGGGAGTGTCTGACTGGATGTAGGTCCATTTTCAGCAGAGGCCCGGGGAGGAAAGCTCCACAGTTACAATATACAGACAGTAGTTACATTGGATTTATATAGCAATTAACAATTTGATCAAGATAGCAATTAAAAATTACAAACATAGTTACAGATGAAGAACATAGTACATCAGTAGACAACTAGAATCTTTATCATCTGCAAAGTACATAACAGACATTAACAATTGTTACAATAAGAAGTTCCTGCTGTATAATAAGTTGTTGTGTCTTTCGGCTTTTCCTGGTTAGGGGTCACCACAGCGGAACTCCGGTCCGCTACTGATTGGCAGTAGCTTTTTATGTGCCGAGTTGCCAGCTCTGATGCACAACCTTCAATGAAGGTACGCCCATTCACACATGTCTCCACACAGAGGACGCTCTAACTGAGAATTGAACAGGACAACATCTTACTGTGAGGCAACAACACTACCGCAGCAGCACCACCGCAGTATCCTGCTGTATAATAAGTAGTTAGGCTTATGAGCATCCGAGCTTGCTATAATCAAGGTAGTAGGGTGGAAAGAAAGGTAGTCGGTGGATGGGGTTGGTGATATTAGAGGGGGAGTTGCAAGGGCATAGCCAGCATGTTTTTAGGTGTGCTTTTAGTAAAGTTTTGAAGTGGGTGCATGATGGTACAGAGGTAATTGTGGGTGGGAGGGAGTTCCATAATTTGGCTGTGGTGCAAGAGAATAGTGCTTCTCCAGCAGTGTTATTGGCTTTAGTGACCTGTAAGTGATTTTTGTTGCTGGATCTTATTATTTTCTGTCTTCAGTCTTTAATGACTTGCCAATAATTTGACAGAAAACAACAATTTTATGAAAAACAGACCAAAAGCATTAGGCAAAAATCTGGGCATTCTGCAAAAATCTATACAATTGAGGGGTATGATTCAGACCTCTCAACTGTCCCAATTTTGGAGAAATGTTCCTATTTTCAGGCCTGATTTATCCCTGCACATGATGTATATATTGCAAGTATGGGCCAGATTCAGGAAGCCTCCGTGTAAGAGTTATAACTCTTACACGGAGGCTGCAGTTAAACAGTGTGATGTCAGCATGTCATGCATATGCATGAGGTGCATGAGGCATGCTAAATAACACTGTAACTCTTACACGGTCCGTGTAAGAGAGTAGGGGGCGTGTCCGTAGGCTAAGCTCTGCATGCGGACACGCCCCCGTAAGTGTAGAAAAGCTGAAAGTAAACAGCCACGAGAGAGGCCATGGAAATGTAAACAAACACACTACACAACACATTCCCCCACAGACCATCAGTGTACAAAGTGAACAGAGGCTATAAAATGAAAATAAAAACTTTTTTATTTTTTTTAACCCCCATAAATGTGTGCTACTGTGTGCGCTCGTGCACGCGGGTGTGCTACTAGCGCAACTGCAGTTAGCAATCAGTGGAAAAGGATATGAGAACTAAATATGCAAAGTAAGCCAAGAAGAAATAGCTTAGCGGTAGAGTTGCCGGCTTAAGAGTAGGCAGGCAGGGTTTGAGCCCACACCGCAACCTTTTTTTTTGTTGTAAATAAGCACTAAACAAGCCCCTGACAGTATTGTCCAAATGTAAAAGTATACCCTTTTGTAAAATGGAATGAAATGGAGCATATATATTGAAGTAACACAATAATAAAAATAATTAGAAATGTACTGATAGCTAAGCTGCTGTGAGACACAGTGCCCGTAGCTGCGTAGTGTTTAAAAAGCTGCAAACTGTATGCCCGTTGCTAAGCTCCAGTTTAACAGGCTAAAACTGTTTGCAACTAGCTGTGCTCAGCTTAACATGTGTGTCACTAGCCAATTAAGGTTTATCCCAGCGCACACCTTTTGCGCGCCGCTCCCACAAGCTAACTGCCAGTGCTCATGCGTTAGCTCCGCGCAAACAAGCGCAGACCTGCTTTTAAGTGCTTAAAAGTGCTTATGGCATGTTTGATTGACAGGTCCTCAACTCATTTCTGTCAGGAAAATTAAAAATCAATGGTTAGATTCGAACCCAGGATACCATGCACTAGAATCAAGGTACTAAACCACTAAGCCATGACAGCAATACCTAGAAATGCAGAAATAGTGTATATATGGGATAAAATACAGAATGGAGCATGATAAAGCATTTTCAGTGAAGTAGATACAATTCCAAAATGGCCAATCAGAGAAATGTGCGGGAAAAGCGGCATATATAAGCCCCATAGGCGGTAATACACACCATAACCGATTGTAGAACAGACCTGCAGTCAGAATGAGTGGAGTAGGTGAGGGACGTTGCTTTCGAGCACAGCGTTGGGGCGTTGAGGAGTACAGATACATGGTCTGGCTCCTTGTCCATCATCACGAGGCCCAACTCATGCAGGGCCAGGTCTCATGGGGAGCGTACAGGGCGGAGGCATGGGACCAGTTGGCTCGTGATCTGACCAGTGCTACTGGCATTCCACGCACTGGTGAGGAGGTCCGTCACCACCATGCGGACCTGAAGCGGCGTAAGCAAGACCAGTTGACCCAATGGATCCAGGAGGCCCGGGATATGCCCAACGCCCCACTCCTGAGTAAGTTACATTTTACTCATGTATGTAAGGATTTCAACTAGCTGATACCATGGAGATGTGTAGTCCAATATTACTTCCTTTGTATTACAGCTGCAGGTGTCCGCTCTGCGAACCATGAGACGCATGACCGTAGGCTGGCGCAGCCACGCCACCATGCAGGTTAGTAACCCCATCTAGTACTTGTAAATAAATATTATAGTGTAGCATGTATCAGAACACTGCAGTGTATTGATTAAAAGTAATCTAATGTGCAAGCAAAAACTGAAAGTTTGCAGGTATGGCTGCAACAAGTTCACCAGTATGCAAGTGTGACTGGAAAAATAATTTATAGAAATAAATAGTGCTGTAATACAGATGTCCCACCATTAATTACATGTAGTATAACCTGCAGTAGTCTCCAGAGTACAGCTTCAGAATCTGAGGTAGTCACATGTGTGATTTATCCCCTGTTGAAATGCTGAATCATGACAGAAGTGAGGCTGTTGGAAAGTGTTTGAATCACCACAGGTCTAATATGTGAACAAAGCCTAGAAGTACCAACCTGAACTGTGAAGTTGCAGGATGTGTGAGAGTGACAGAAAGGGTCATGTATGAATAAATAAAGTAGTAATAACCCCTGAATATATTAGCCCCAGTGTGTTTCCACAGAACTAAATGCATGTGTGAAGTACAAATTAACATCCCAAACTGATTTCAGTGTGTCTGAATCTGGAATGTCAAGGCCAAAATCTGTATATGGTGATAACAGTAAACAATTTGCAGATAGAATGAATGATTATCTGACAGACTAAACAGCCATAGTTGTCCCCTGTCCTGTCACCAAAGTGTAGCAGGATGATGTATCTGATCAAATTAAAAATAAGTAGGATAGTGATGTATTTGTAACAGGTGTAGCATGACAGTCAAATAAAAATCATTTTGAAACATCAGCCTCAACTTAATTGTGTACCTATTACAAATGTATATCAATGTGTAACTTATGAATGTGTCATCACTTTCTATCTCCACCCAACCCTATAATTCCATATAACAACACCCAATAAATATTGGTATGTGAACATTTCATTAACCATGGACATTTGTCTGTTTCAAAAATATATGCATGTCTGTTCGTGCATGTGCCCTGTTCATACCTGCAAATCTGATGGCCTGTTGCCATTAATCAACCCTGCATGTTGTTTGATTGTGTATTTCCGTTCAAATAATGCATGTGATATTGATATGCCCCTTGTTCAATGGTGTTAATATCTGGGTGTTTGTTTAATGGGAATACCAATGCATGCTGTTACAACTAATCTGAATGGAATAATATGCCACTAACCCAAACTAACATAACTACTCACAAACCTAGAACGCTTGGGAAGGCAGGTCCCAGCGGACCCACCTCTCCCACCTCAGCTGGCGACTGCACCTGGCACTAGTGCCCAGGCTGGACCCTCCTCCGGTGGCCCTGTGCCACCTTCGGGTGGAAGCGCTGCAGGGGATGGGGCCCGTCCCCCCTCTGCAAGCGTGGCCGGAGGAGTTCGTCCACTCACCCTCCAAGGTGTCCGGTCTGTGGTGCGAAGGGAGATCCAAGACTCCGTTCTTGAGCCCCTACACCAGCTCAAGGCTCGTGTGGCACAGCTAACGGCCCCGGCCGTTGCCCCGCCTACACAGCCCCCAGCACAGCCCCGTCCTGGGCTGTGAAGGAACAGTGGCAACTGCCTATGGGTGGGGATATCAGTTCCACTGTTGCCATCTGTGGGCTCAAGCGTCTCGGATATCCCAACCTCTGTCCCCGTCAATTGTGTAACCCCCCCATGTGTGTCATACACCGCCCCTGTATGCGTCTTGTCTGTCTTGTCTGTTAACCTACCCAACCTACCTCCCCAGCTATACCGACTTCCTTCACCTGACATACCACTCTCCCCTGAAAAAAAAAAAAAAAAAAGGGCACTCTGTACCCACAAAAAAATTACACCCCATACATAGCTGTCCATGTCGCACACATGTCCGCTTGACATTGAAACTGTTAATTACAATTGGCTCTACAACAAACATTAATGTTGTCCTGACACCTCTCTCAGGGGTGGAAGGTTTCAAATGTCTCACCAAAATACATGGAAATGCACAGCTGTTGCTGCTAAAGACATGGGCATCTATGGGCCTTACCTACATCCCTCCTGCAAATCCCACGCTTGTTTCCCTACTGTCTTACCCTCTTTGTGACCCCTTTTTCACCACTTTCCTGTCACCCCTTTTTCTTTTCTTTCAAAGAAATTAGCGCGGGTGTGCGCCTGTGTTAGCAGAGCTCACCGCCAGTGCGCATGCGTGAGCTCCGCACAAACGAGCGCACACCTGGTTTTAAGTGCTTAAAAGTGCCTTTATGGCACTTTGATTGACAGGTCCTGTACTCATTTTGAAAGTCTGGAAAGAAAAATAAATTCCTACTGCCAGTCTCGAACCCAGGACCTTGGTAGCATTAGTCTGTATGACCTACCACTAAGCCATGATTGCCATACAAGCACATATTGCTAAAATAAATATAACATGTAATAGTAGGAATCAATATAAAGGCAATATAGGAGGTGTACTACCCAATACATCTCAGGTAGAGTTTTAATGTCCGAATTACTGGATTCCCACACTAGTTCAGTGTTAACAGAAACAGCACTACTAATTGTTCGCTTGTACATAATAATGTAAGGTAATGTACACATAAGAAGATATGTAAATGTACACATACATATATATAAATATATAGTAATACATAGAAATATAGTTGTAGGTGTCAGTATCCATACACACTCACTACAGGAGTCAGTGAAGATAAACGCAGCAGCCAGAATCTGCAACACAGCATGACCCCTCTGGGACCCACTATCCCTTTTAACTGCTTAAAGGTGGCTTTAGCACTTTGATTGACAGGTCCTGTACTCATTTTGAAGGTTTGGAAAGAAAAATAAATCCCCACTGCCAGTCTCAAACCCAGGACCTTGGTAACATTAGTCTGTATGATCTACCACTAAGCCATGACTACCACATGAGGTCATCGTGCTAAAATAAATATAACATGTAATAGTAGGAATCAATATAAAGGCAATATAGGAGGTGTACTACCCAATGCATTTCAGGTAGAGTTTTAATGTCCTAATTACTGGATTCCCACACTAGTTCAGTGTTAACAGAAACAGCCCTACTAATTGTTCGCTTGTACATAATAATGTAAGGTAATGTACACATAAGAAGGTATGTAAATGTACACATACATATATATAAATATATAGTAATACATATGAAATATAGTCGTAGGTGTCAGTATCCATACACACTCACTACAGGAGACAGTGAAGATAAATGCAGCAGCCAGAATCTGCAACACAGCCTGACTCCTGTGAGACCTACTAACCCCTTAACTGCTGGAAGGTGCCTCCAGCACTTTGATTGATAGACCCTGTACTCAATTTGAAAGCAAAATACAAGCATACTAGTAGGCCCTACCACAAGACCATTGTAACACTAGTCTGTATGACCTACCAGCAAGACATGACTCTCATACAGGAATATAGTGCTAAATAAGTGGAACATGTAATAGTAGGAATGAAGATAAAGGCAATATAGTATGTGTACTACCCTAAGCATGTCAGACAGACCTTCACTGTCCCAATTACTGGTTTCCCATACTAGTGTGTGTTAACAGAAACAGCCCTGAAAATTGTTAGCTTGTACCCAATATTGTCAGCTAATGTACATATATGACAGTATGTATATGTACACATATGTATATATAGCAATACATAATAAATATAGTTGTGGGTGTCAGTATGCATACACACTCACTACAGGGAACAGGTGGGAGAAATGCAGCAACCTGAATTCACAACACAGCATGAAGCATGAGAGATGTACTAACCTTCACACTCACAGAACATTTTCCAACAGCATACCAGCATGGTCCATGCCCTTACAATCTGAAAGGGCAACGCCTATCTCACATACCTTTTTATAGCACTGTCCTGAAATCACAGTGAGACATGCAATCAGTACACAACTGGCTGTATGCAATTAGCCAATGCTGCCTTACAATTGGTGCAGAGGCCATCACATGGGCCTATGCAGATACCTACAAAAGCATTCAGTACCCACACTCCACACATGCAATACAATCATTGCACAAACCTGAGAAAGAGAGAGAGAGAGAGAAAAACAGAAATACGAAAATAAACAGACTGACAGCAGCAAAACTAGCAGCAGCAGCAGAAAACTGCAAGCAGCAAGCAGCATCATTGATACAGCAACAGCTGCCACAAACACAGGTAATGCAAAGTAGCAGGTTAATACTGTGTTTACTGTGACACCTCTAAATGTATCATAGTTCACTATCTATAGGTATGTCCATGAGATAGGTTGTGTGTACATAGTCCTGAAATATATACATATGTAATATTGCTGTACATGTTGCCCATACTTAAAACTTCCATAGCTTAGAACACAAGGCCAGTTGTGCATATGATGCAGTAGTTACCAGGGTCAATAGAGGTTACTCCTTATTGGTGTGGGACCACTGTGTATGTATGGCACTATTCAGGTACATATCCCGTAGTATGGCCAGGGATTAATATCAGTCTGTCATGTGGTGCTATGTCCTCCAGGGGTGAATGTAGCACACATCCAGGGATACCATTTCGTAACAGTGATGCTATGTGTTCTGCACATGTGAGAGGATAGGGAGGTTACAGTCATCTGGGATAACTAATACCACATGTGTAGGAGAATGGGGGGGGGGTACCTGCACCTAAACTGTCTGCAACAATGTTGCCAATATCTGTGCATTTGGTGAATGTGAAGCATCTTAACACTGCTGACCACAGATGCCTTGCCGTCATGTGAATCTGCCCTGTGCTGCAGTAGCCTCCTACTATTGTTATACAATATGCCTGTATCTGTAGTTCACTGGACAGGATTAATAAGCGGTGTGCAGTTGTTCTGGGTTAGATATGTGTGTGCACAGTACATGCAGTATGTGGGATGTCTGTGGTAAGCATATGCAAAGGTGCCGGCGGTGTGTGTTGTGGCTTCCACTGGCCCAATGGGCTGCATGGATAGCATCACTGTCATAACTAGTGAATAACTATGTAATTACATGCATACATAGCAGGCTAGTGTACTGTGCTTGTGGTGTTGTTCGGATATGTATATCCAGGCTGAGTAATGTGTGTCCACATCACAGGGTTGGATGGCAACACACATCCAGTATGTAGGGATGAACACCCAGAGTGTGTCAGACGTGTCGCCTGTGCAGAAATATCCGGCCATTACCTGTACATCCCCCACAACACACACACATGCAACATATGGCAGAAGTACTATAGCAGTATACACATGTTCATAGGTTCATACTAGGCTATTTGCCCTAGGGCATTGGTTAGCCTAGTAGAATATGTTTGTCTTTCGCCACCCAATTACAAGTTATGCTGCTATTCCCTTGTCCGACGTTAGTATACTGTGCCTCTGTCTAACAGTGACATAGAAGTGATACCTGGGGTACAACTATGATCTCCATCCACTCATCCAGATTCCTATGGAAGAGAGTCAATGAGGGACTCTGCCTAACCTGTAGTGTGAGCTCATTGCAGAGTGAAGGGAGCCTCTCGGTTAGGAATATGCCCCTCCAGCATGTCCATGTATGTCAGTGCTGAGGTCCAGGTCTCCTGAGCATGTGGCTGTATGGGACTCTGATTGCCTGAGGTGCAGCATGTTCATTACTGCTGGGTAGGACATGGCTGTATATGGCACGCACAGATTGCCTCTGAACAGGCAGTATGCCACTGA
Organism: Protopterus annectens; assembly: GCF_019279795.1. Classification (NCBI taxonomy): domain Eukaryota; kingdom Metazoa; phylum Chordata; order Ceratodontiformes; family Protopteridae; genus Protopterus; species Protopterus annectens. The sequence goes on along the minus strand of NC_056729.1, from coordinate 493,272,516 downwards.
GTCCAGCTGGATTTACTTTACCTGGGCAGCATATGACATCTGTATGAGCCATTGCATCCCCTTGATGAGGTACTGTTGTCCTGTACCAGTTGCTGTAGGTGTCTGGTTAGGTACATCCCAAAAGGTGCATTGTACGCAATTATAGGCCTGATGATGGATGAGTAAAGAGGCACAATGACCTCCCCTGCCATACATGTGAATCCCTCATGATTAGCTGGGCTATATAACATGTCTTTCAATCCACGTTGGCTATGTGGTTGACAAATGACAGACTGCTACCATGTTTCTTCCCCAGGTCCCCAACTACGTCTTCTGTACTCAATGGCCTAACACCTATGTTGTACTTTGCCACCAATGTGGAGGCGTGGGAATCTGCATTGAATACTGATACTCCCCCTCCCTTGTTCAAGTGTTGGGGCTGACAAGAATGGTAACAGCTATAACTTGGTAGTACTGGTGTGCTCCTGTGAAACCTGAAACAGGTTCATGTTACTGCACAGATATCGATGTCCAGAATGCTAAGTAGGGTTTTGAGTGCGTGCATCCTGAGGTCTAGACTTCGGTGTTGAGTAGCATCACTCTTACTTCCTCATCCTTTGTGATACAAATGGATGTGGGTTTGCCTTATGAGCCTTGCCCAATACAGGCACTATGGGTGTAGCAAGAGGCTCCGCCAAATTCCAATAGGACAGGGGTGACAGGTGCAAGCTGTCCCTAGCAAAGCATACCACCCCAAGATGGCAGGCATTGGCACACCTGTGAATGACACCAGTATGTCAGTCAATTGATGGAAGGGATCATCGTGCCTTGATATTGTGGCATTGTTCTTGGTGAGGGTAGGGTGCTACTCAAGGTCAGGGTCAAACTGTCTTGGGCTACGTGCTCAGAGAGCTCTGTACTGTCATGTCATGTAGTCCAGGGAGGTATGTGTCAGGTCATTCACACCAGCATGGACATTGACTGAGTCATACCTGTACTTGCCTTGGGGTTACCTGAGTGTTTGTGTTATGTGGCAGGTCATAGTGCCCGACAGGCTGCACACCATTACCCTCACCTCGTTAAGCCTGGTGAACATGATGTTAGTGTGCCTGATGATAGAGGCACCTAGTACAGGTGTATGAGGTATGTTGTGTACTGTTAATGGCTGTGAGTGTTCAGCACATTGGCTTTGTGTGATATGTGTTGCACGTGTTCGTTTCCATGGTAGTGGTTGCCTGAGTGTCTACTTAGGAGGTCTGTGCTGCGTAGGCAGACCTGTAGTCCAAGCCTACAAGTATGTTCATGTGTGATCATGTGTTAGTTCTGCTGTCGTGGTAGGTCTATGTGAGACTGGAAGTGTAGTGAGTGTGGTTTCCCTCGCCACCTGACTGGTTATGGCGGTATTGAGTAGACAGAGCCTAGCCTCCAGTTTGGTATATGGTTGCATCACTCACATGAGTTTGAATTTGTTGTTAGTAGGAGGGGGTTGTCTGTGTACATGCAGCTGTTCTAACATTGTCTCTGGAGTACCACACTCACCAGCTGGACTGGGGAGGGAACTGACAACTGACCTCTGGACCTGCTAGAATACTATTGTGAATTCGTAATAATTGAAAACAAGGTCCAGTGGGGAGTGAGGGTGTACTGATATTACCTACAACTGCTGACTGATATAAAAGCGTCAGTGAGCAAGTGCCAGGTAACCTAAGTGCAATGTGTCACAATTAAGTAAATGCAACAATGACAAGCAGTCACTTGCTGTCATGTGTAACATGGAAATGTACAGTAAGCAATGCAGATATCAGTAGTGAGTCACAGACGTGTTGAGAAGCTGTGTATTATGTGGAAGTAGCATACCAGTGAAATAACAAGCTAACAAATAACAAGCATATAAACAAAGGTAGATCCAGGAGGCCTGGATGTAGTGTTTGCTACAGCAAACAAGGTGTAGCAATGTCAGTAAGTTACAGCTCAGATATGCAGGCACTATAAACCTGAAACCAGATGTCCCCAGCTATGAATGGCAGAGTACAGCCTATTGTCACACGAGTGCAGACCACAAACCTTGTTAATGTTAAATAACTGGCCTGAAGGCCAACTGCCTATACCAGAACTAATACACTTGTACATTGGGCCCTCAATCAGCAGTTCCCAACTTCAATGGATGAAAGATATGTGTCCTGCCACCACAGTGCTTGCCACAAACCTCCCTAATGTAAAACAACTGGCCTGAAGGCCAAGCGCTTAGTCAAAATGACTTAGAATGATAGCTACACTGTAATCAAGTTACAACCAAGCAGTAATAAGTACAATTTAATACTCCCTGTATAGAATGTGTACCATGTATTGCTGAGATACTATGCTGATAACCTGTTTGTGTACCTTTCCAGATCAACATGGCTCCAAAAGGAACCCAGCATATTCTGCTGCAGAGGATGACGTGATTCACCAGAGCCTGGTGCGTGACTATGCCATCCTGTTCTCACGCACCACCCAGAATCAGCAGGAGAGGTCTGCACTGTGGCAAAACCTACTTAGCAGGATAAATGATGTTGGCATGCATAATAGGACATATGAGCAGGTGAGACATCACTGCAGTGATTTGATTAGAAATGTCCGCCAGCGTGCTGCAGATATCCGCAGGCAACAGGTTGCCACAGGTGGGGTGGCCACACATCCCCCTCACCAGACAGGAGGGGCTACTGCTAAGTGTTGTGGATCCAGCCCCAGAACAACAACAGCAACAGTCATGCATCATGATGGAGGTTGGATCCACACAGCAGCAAGACACCGAGCGTGCAGGTAAGATGCCATATTTATTTATTGCTATTACTTTTACATTTGTTGACCAAGATAGTCTAGCTGGATATATATCCACTTTCAGTAGAGGCCTGGGGAGAAAAGCTCCACACATAACATAATAAAGGCAGACAGACAAGTTGTTAATACAGACAGCCAACAGAATAGAAATATACACCAGCCTGTTAATTAAATCAACATACATTTAAGGAACTCAAACAGTTTAGAGTCATACACAATGTACTGTCGGTTTCAAAGCAATTCTACCTAAAGCATAACGGTTATGCAATAAGGCAAAAACCATATAGATAATACTTAGGGCTCAGAAGGGTAGAGAAGTAGAAGGAGTATGAAAGATAAAATAATAGGGAAGAGGCAGGAGTCAAGAAGGGAAGTGAGGAAAAGAAGGAAGACAGTCAAGAGGAGGTGGGAGGGATGGGAGAAGTAGGTCAGAGCATAGAAGGACATCAAGGTGAAAGAAACAGGGTAGAAGCTAGTTTTTATGCACAATGAGGGGTTAAAGGTAAAGAGAGGATGGGGAGAGGGACGTTAGCCTGGAGTCCAACAAGAACAAAGACAGTGGTTTTGGAAGTACAGTTTGAGTTGTCGTTTGAAGAGAGGTAAGGGTGAGATTAGAGTTAACTCCTGGTATGTACATATGACTGTTCTGTACACTGTTAGTTCATGCACGCATAAGGTGTGCATGTGGTATGTATATGTCATCATGATATGTAATTATGCATGTGTGATACAGACATTATGAGCAGCTGATGTGTATAAGGGAACTAGTGTACTACTGTACTGTATCATGTGCAAAACAAATGGCACACTTGTGCCCACTGACATTACTCTCTTCACACTTCCAGGTCCCTCCCATCTAGCAACGAGGCAGGCTATACATGCTGGTGAGTGTTTTTAACATTACCTGAAAAACAATTTATAATACTAGTAAGAGTAGTGTAACGCTGTAGTAGACATGCTGGTGAGTGTGTTAATAATAACTGTAATACCCAGTTGTACTAAATTAAGAGTAGTGTAACACGGTACTGATGTGTGTGTTTACTGTGGGGTGTGCATGTGTGCGAGTGTGCCTGTGCCCATGTGTGCATGTGTGTTAGTGTCCATGAGTGCATGTGTCCATTTCTGAATGTGTGCATTAGTATTGAAGTGCATCTCTGTCAAATATGTGTTGGGACTGTAATCTGTGTTCCCTGTTTTCCTCCCGTAGGTTCTGGTGCTGCTCTGGTGACCTGCAGCAGGGAACCTGAATCTTGTGCCCCAGGTACTGATGATGATGAAATGTCTGTAATGGTGCAGGAAGGTGTGTCTGGGTCCACCATTGGTCAGCCAATTGACAGTACACAGCTGTCAACCCCGTCAATGCGCACAGTCATCCTGCCGTTACATCCTTTGTCACCATTGTCCCTAGGTGATGGACAGTCTGCAGTGGGCATAGATCAGGGTAATGTGGTACATGTGGTACATGCATCCCCACAAGGCAGCCATGAGCAGGGTCCTCCAATGGTACCACGCAGACAGTCGCCCATGGGTTCTCGTGGGGGCATCCGTGGCCGTACTGCCTCTAGCCGACGTGCCCAAGGAGGTATGTCAACCTCCACTATGTTTAGAACTGTCATGCAGGCACAGGCACGTATGGAAAGGTACACCAGACAGGGTCTGAGGGAGCTGAGAGCATGTCGCACAACCATGACAGACGGCATGCGTGACGTTGCGAATGCTATCCGTAACTTCACAGATGTCGTTGACAGACGTTGTGGGGGCATAGAACAGCTGCTCCACAACCAGATGTCCATGGGCCAGGGCGATGGTGTGCGTTTGCGACATCGACGTGGCCGTATGCCAGCAACAGCACCAGCTGGCAGTGGCCACGGACGACAACAGGCCCACTCACGCACCTCAAGTGCCAGCACCAGCCCCAGCAATGCTGGGTCTGTGCTGTCATCAGGACACCCCAGGAGACCACATGCACATGGCTCTGGACAGTCCCAACAGGGAACTGTGTCCAGTCAGCACACCCCTGCTTCTGACAACAGTACCCAGTCTGGGTTAGTACCGGATATGGCCCGTAGCACCCCTGCCAGGCACAGGTACCGTGTCCGTGCCCACAGACACTGATCTGGATGACCTGACAGGTGCAGTCTGTGGCTGTCCACAAAACTCTGTACATGGCAGCCATTATGTGGGACTGTGTGCATGCTTACACACATGCAGAAACCTAACACCTAGGGCAAACACATACACACACACACTGCACCAACACTGGTCCACCCTGTACTGCTGCCCCTCACAAACACACATACACACACATGTCAATTGGTGTCACCAGTGGCTGGCTTGGGCATACCTAACCCACACCCTGTGCATATGATGACACTGTGCCACCTCCTGCATACTACAACATTGGTGCAGGAAAAGGTATACACGTTGCTGATGCACAGGGTGACTACATAGATGTGTATAAGTAGTAACATGTTTGTAACTGTTCATTGTTCCAGTATGATTGTGTGTATATCCCAGCAGTCCTGCTGCAGTAACTGTATGAATGTCCTCAATTGTTATCTGCACCCATACTACTTACCAAAGTGTACCAGCTGCACACCATCACATGCTAACATTGACCATGGGAATGCATCATGTGCTGTTATGTAGATTCAGCTATATGTATCTGTTCTGTCACACATGCATTTATACACACCCTGCTACCCACACACATGCACACGCCCACCTGCCATTCCCATTATTTATTACCCTACATGAGTAGCTGTCGATACATGACAGGTACACATTTGAGAAGTGCACTATGTTGTTTACTACTCACTTCCTCTTCTCTACCTGTACTCACAGGGTGCAGGCAACCTCATCAGTTCAAAGATGTAATGTGCATCAGGTACTGTGGTGCCCTGATTGCCACATCAAACATGTTTCCCATAATGGAAATGCACACACAGACACATCCCACATCCACACACTTGCCACATTCAGGCTTCAAAACACTTTCTAGGTATATTCTGGTACATGTGCGTGTTACAGTAGCATGTAACACTATACTGAGTACTGGCAGTTGTCTGTTGTCATGTTGTTTGTATAGAATAAAAGAATTGTTTGATTATCCTACTTCATTTTGTGGACATTACTTGAAGAAGTGTTACCTTACATGTGTTATTGGTACCACCACCTTCTCTTTTGTAGTTTTGTTTGTATAGGGTGCTGTCAACATCATTGCTTGTTAAGGGTAATGAGCACCCTGCAGTGCATAGCCCCATGTGGCAAAAGCCACATCCCACCCCCATCATTGTGCACACACACTAACCCCACCCACAGTAAAACACATACTTTCCATTTGCAAGATTCAAACCCATACCTAACTGTGTTATGTTAGTAGAAACAGACACATTAGCAGAGTGTACTATATGCAGTAAGTGTGGAAATCTTTTCTAATGCTGTACTTAGAGGGTGCTGACATCATCTGTGTGTAGGAGGAGGGATGTGCACCCTGTAGTGTGTTTTCCCAGTTGGCAAAAGGCACTTATCCCTCCCAGCATAGTGCACACACATAAACCCCACTCATACTAACACACATACATTCCCTTTGCAGGATTCAAACCCCTACCTAACTATGTTATGACACTGGAGAAAGACACATTAGCAGAGCGCGCTACGCGAATCACTGGAGGACTTTAATACAGGTAATATAGTTATAGAGTCTTGACATCATCAGTGTTTCAAAAGGGGGATCTGCATCCTGTACTGTACTGTCACAGCTGCTAATAGGGGCATTTCCCAGACACACATCGATGTGTTCGAGGTTTGCATATGTGGGGGATCCAGTACTCCAGTGTGATTTGTATATGGTTTGATTGCAACAATGAGGGATATACTCCCAGTGGTGAGCATTTTGTACTCATGTTTGTGATGATCAGGTCTAGTATATCTGCCCCTCTTGTGGGAAGGTTGGTTACCTGTTCCATAGCTAAAGAATGTCTGATCTATGGGAACCCTAGAGCTTGGGTACTGTGGCTTGTGTAATGTTCACAGTCTATGTTTGGGTAGCTGATGTCACCCAGTATGATGGTGTTTGCAGAGAAATCTATACTCTCCTGTGTCAGCATGAAGGCTGTGTGGGAGTCCTGAGTTTGAGAGGGTGCTGAAAGAGCTCCTCTGTGTCTCTTTCCATGTGGTCCAGGGAGGTACGTCTCAGGTTGTTTGCACCAGCATGGACAATGACTGCCTCATAGTTGTACTTGCTGTGGAGTGACCTGTGTGCCTGTGTTATGTGGCACATTCTATCACCCGACAGGTAGCTAAATGTGACCCTCACCTTGCTCTGTCTGGGGGGCTGCACGTCTGTCAACAGCTCATGTCAAGCAAGTTCACACCCCTCATAAATGATGTGGAAACCTTCAAAGGCCCCAGGCCTGTTGAAAATATGGACCAGACTGCAGATACCTGTATAAAGGCATTCTATGGACACATTCAGGAATGCATGGATCATGACACCACATATGAAAGCATGACCCAATTCTCCAAAGGCAGATGTCCTGGGTGCCGGACACCAGCCATAAACACACTATACAATAGAAGGATGACGCCACTACATGATACAACAACCTCCCAAAATGTGAAGACACCACTGATGAGTATTGGAAGACAACTACAGGCACCCATACAATTGTCTAAGGCCATCTTTGAGAGAAGATTCCACAAGCCACTGAGGATAATCACAAGGCTGTCTATAGTTATGTTAGGAACCTGGGTGGTACTACCCAGATATGCTCAGAGGTAATCCAAGATGTCACACAAAATACAAAACACACAGACATTGCCATCATCCGAGTGGACAGGTTCACTGCTGCCTTCTCCCCACTGCACGAAGGGCAAATATGTCTCATGCAGAGTGCTGCCCCCCCTGACATCACAGATGCTCAGGTAAGAGATGCCCTTCCCAAAGCAATAAACACTGCATCAATGGGACCAGACAGTGTCCCAGGCTGTGTCCTACATGAACCACAAGAAGAGCTACACCCAGACATAACACCACTGTTCAATCCCAGACTTACTACACGATATGTGGCCAGAGAGTGGCGTACAGCAACAGTGGTCCCTCTACATTCAGGTGGTGCCTTCATGGATCCTGGACACTATTCGTCCCATATGTCTGACTAGCTTTGTCTGCAAAGCTATGGCAAGGATCAACATGAACCTCACATATCTAGATATTGTGTACCTACAGACATGTCACCATACACAGTTTGGCTTTGTTAATGGCAGATCCTGCCTCTCAAACCTGTTTGATTTCTTTGAAACAGTCACCAAGGCCACTGTCAAGGGGAAGGAGGTCTACACAGCCTACCTGGACCTTGCATAAGCCTTTGATACAATACCCCACTTGTGCATTATAGGGAAGTTCACCAGTGTACATATTAACCCCTATGTCACTATGGTTATTGCACACTGGCTCAAGGGCAGAACACACATGGCTAGACTTGCTGGAGCCATGTCAGCCTCCAACCTGGTACAAGTGGTGTCCCACAAAGCTCAGCCCTGGGAGCTGTCATGTTCATTATATATTTACCATAGGTACAGGCCAACATGGAAGTACTGTGGCTGAGCAAGTCGCAGGTGACTGCAAACTCTACTCGGTGGCATACTGCCTCTTCATAGGCAATCTGTGCCTGACATATAAAGCCATGTCAAACCCTCACTTAATGGCCATGCTGCACCTCAGAATATCCAGATCCCATCAGGATACATGCTGGAAAGACTTGAACCTCAGGAGTGATATACATAGGACATGCTGGAGGGGCACATTCACAACTCTGGAGGCTCCCTTCATTCTTGAATATTATCCCAATAGAGGTTAGGCAGACTGACTCAGTGACTGTCTTCAAGAGTGATATTAATGACTGGATGTGACATTGTAGGGTTACCCTGGGTATCACTTATGTGTCACTGTGAGACAGAGGCACAGTATACTAACCTTGGAAAAGGGCATAGCAAGACAGATTTACAATGCATGTTGAAAGCCACACACATTCTGGCTAGGTGGATACATGCCCTGGGCAGACATCCCTGTATGAACCTATGGACCTATGTATCTTGTTCACCATTGGCCCTATGTGCTGTTAATCACCAATGCAATCTCAATACTATGGTAGCATGTGCAAAGGTCAGTTGTCAGTCACCTCTATGGTACAGTTGTGGGATATGTGTGTCATGTAGTAATGTCACAGCTGCCACATGTACACAGTCAACCCTATCCCCTGCCCATGGATGTACAACACATGTATGAGATGGAAACACTGTGGACTAAGCACTCTGAACCCAGTACTGGCATAACCTGTCTGGTGGCATGAAATACTACAGTGACAGCAATACCAATCTGATGTGGACCTACACGGACAGCAATACAAGCATGGAAACACACCGGGTCAGTTGTGGAGCCTAAGGATAGCATCCTGCATGACTGGCAGACATCTCTGCAGCTGGCACACAGGCATACATTAGGCCTGCACACAGCACGCATAACACATAGCACACAAATCCTGTGTGTCAAACAAGCACAGTCTGTACAGCTATACAACACTACTGCCACAGTTGTGTTTGGTACCTTTATTGTCCAGTACAGTGAGAACATGCTCACCAGGCTGGACAATGTGTAGGTCACAGTGATATGCTCATGGAGCACTGTGGTCCACCACATAACACAAACATACAGGTCAGTCAGATGCATGGACACATATGACTCAGTCATTGTCCATGCCACCACAGCTGATGTGGGATGTCCCTCACTGGGATACATGATAGGGAACATGGAAGGGATCACTGAGCAAGTGACACAGGCTGGTAGACCCCTGACCTTGGTTGGCATCAGACCCTCACCAGGGATTCTGACATATTACTGAATGCTAATGAATTAGTGTAGCTACAACACCCTGGCTGAACGGTTCTTAGCATGCTGTCACTGCATTGCTGTGGAATAACGTCTTACCACTCCCACAACAGGTGAAAACATGCAGCACCTGTACATCAACAACATGTAGACTATATGCCCCAGACCAGGTGTGTATCCCTCACTACTAGGCTGATAGCATCTACATCTCACACTGTATATACACATCCCACATGCAGCACCTGCACAGAAGACCACAGTCATAATGTTACCCTGTGCAAATACCATGTATTCACATGTGTCAGGCATCACACATGGCAACTATTGAAGGTCAGAGGTACATATGTGTATTTGGCACACACATACATCATGTGTGCATTGCCATAACTGGTTTAATCAATGTCATGCATTATTGTGAGGGACAACCCACACACATGGGCATTCTGTGTGGGCAAAACACACGTGGCATGTCTGTACTCAAAAGCCATACATAATTGTGATATTGTTTAGAAAGGGGTATGTGCATCCTGTAGTGTGTTTTCCCAGTTATCAAAAGGGATATTTTAGTCATACATACTTACCCCCCCCTTCACACACACTTGCCGGATTCAAACCCCTACCTATGTTATGACACTAGAAACAGATGCATTAGCACAGCACGCTATTCACATTAGTGGGAGATTTTCTTTCACATGATATACTTATAGGGTGCTGACATCATCAGAGTTTAGAGAGTGGAATGAGCGTCCTGTGGTGTGTTTTCCCAGTTGCCAAAAGGGATGTTCTTTTCATACACACTTTCACACACACTTACCCCCCTTCACACACACTTGCTGGATTCAAACCCCTACCTAACTATGTTATGACACTAGAGACAGACGCATTAGCAGAGCGCACTATTCGGATTACGGAGAGATTCCTTTTCTCCTGATATACTTATAGGGTGCTTACATGATCAGTGTCTAGAAAGGGGAATGAGCATCCTCTGGTGTGTTTTCACAGTTGCTAGGAGTAACATTTGGACCAAGTGTGTGAGCATGCCCAGTTCAGCCTTCCCATGGCATGTTGTGTGAAAGATGTCTCATTTATCTAAGTGTGTGAGCATGCCCAGTGTGGGCTTTCCATATGTTGAACTCTGCAGCACATCACATTTGTGGATGAGTGTGACCTTCAACAAATACCTCCAGTTTATGGTTGTGTGTTCTGTGCCATGTTGTGTAGTTACTGTCCAAATGCTTTTTGTGTGAACACAACAGGGAGTATACTGTGCCTGCAGGTTTTGCATGGGATACTTTGCACACAATTGTCAACATCCGTTCATACTGACCTAACACTGTAGTACTGTATAGTGTAGTGGTTCAGTACTTTCACTGTGGTGGTCAGTATCCTGGGCTTTAGTCCTATCACTGCTTTACATTTCCATAGTGTGCACAACAGCCTGGTTAGGGTCCAGTTGTGCACATCTGCACAAAGGCGGTGCCTCTACAGACCATGGTAATTACTGCCCCATAAGCTTAACAAGTCTAGTCTGCAAAGCTATGGAGAGGATCATAATTGAGCTCATAAACAAAGATATGGGGACATGCAGACATTGTACCCATCCCATTTTGGCTTGGTCAAGGGCGGATCATGCCTTTGTACTGGGTTGACATCTTCAAAACGGTCACTTAGGCCATTGTTGGGGAAAGGCAGTCCATACAGCCTACCTTGGCCTTGCAAACACTTTCAACACAATACCCCACTCAGGTATTGTGGAAAACCCTAACAACTGAAATGTAAACCCATATGTCACAAGATGGGTTGCAAACTGGCTTAAGGACGGGACCCACAGGGTTAGAGTTGCTGGCACTATGTTAGACTCCAGGCTGGTCACAGGTGGTGTCACACAGGGCTCAGTCCTTGGCCCCCATTGTTTGTCATGTACTTCCCAGAAGTACAGGCCAACATGGGAGGACTTTGGCTGACAATGTTTGCAGATGACTGCACATGGGCGCCATAGTGGACAGTGCATCAGACACGGATATCCTTCACAAGGGACTCACGGTAACTGATAGCTGGTGCCAGAGCCATGGCCTGAAGTCAAAGTGCACAACATGTGTAGACATACCCTTCAGGAAAGGCAAGGTAACCCCAAGCTACCATATAAGTGGCAATCCACTGAGCACAGAGGAGGTTATCATGGACCTGGGGACCCAGGTTGACAGTCGCCGTTCTTCTGACACTCACGTTGCTAAAGTGGCTAGAAAGACCTTCTACATTGCCCACCTGATCAGGATGGGATTCACATCCAGATCTAGTGGGTGATTGTTCCCCTGTACTCTTCACTTATCAGACCGGTGATCAAGTAGAATGCCCTATTCTGGATGTATCTCACCCAACATCTGCAGCAATTGGAGACACCCTGAATGTCCCCCACCTAAAGGATCAAGGAACCCCAACAGCTGTCATATGCTGCCAGATTGAAGACACTCCCACTCTATTCACTCACATACCGTCTGCTTAGAGGTGGCATGTGCCTGACATGCAAGGCCATGTCCAAACAGGGATTAATGGACATGCTCCATCTCAGAATCGGCAGATCCACCTGAACCACTAGTGCAAGTGACTTACACCTTAGCAGGGATGTACGTTGGACATGTTGGAGGGATGGAGTTATCACCCGGAGACTCCCTATGCTGTGGAATACAATCCCGGTCCATGTGAGGCAGAGCACCTTGCTGGCTGTGTTCAAGAGGTATCTTGACCTGTGGATGGAAGGTCATACGTTTAACCCGGGGATCGTCACTGTGTCACTGCTGGAGAGAGGCATGACAAAATAATGGGCACAGTACTGTTTCCATATAAGGGGTGGTATATGCCAACGAACTCTGTGCTAGGCTTATACCTGCCTTAGGGAAGATAGCCTGGTATAAACCTATGTACCTATGAACCTATCTGACCATGTTGCATTATGTTCAGATGTGAACTACTTACAACAGCCTCATCCAACATCAGTAGTGTATTCCACAACATGGGTGTACATTGGCAAACACTACCGATGTGCCCTAGGCCATTTCTAATGCTAGTCGGAGAGTGTGTTTGTCCATCAACATATTGTAAGTGTAGTTTGCCATGACATATGTCTTGTTTAGTATACTGTGCCTCTGTCTACCTGTGACATAACATTGATACCCAGGGTAAACCTCCCATCTCCCATCCACTCATTAGGATTCCTGTTGAGGGGAATCAACGAGTGTCTCTATGGACAACCTGTACTGGTAGTTTACTCATGCATGGGGGTGGCTTCTGTGTTATGGATAATGCAGTACAGCCTGTCCTATGTATGTCAGTGCTGGGGTTCAGGTCCCTCATGTGCATAGCTCCCTGCCATTCAGATTGTACAAGGTGCAGCATGTGCATTGATTCCAGCTTGGACATGGCTTTCTACATCAGGCACAGCTTGCATCTGGGTGGACAGCATGGCAGTGTGTGGAGCTGCACTCTGTTTAATCAGGCGACACATTACATGTGTTCCAGCTCTTTCATACTCCTGGTGAGGTACTGTTGTGGACTTTACAGGTGCTGGATGTGTCTGCATGAGGTACACCCCACAGGGGCTGTTGTGGTCATTTCTAATGCTGATGAAAGATAACTGTAGAACCACGATGACCTCCCCTTAGCTAGATGTCAGAAAGCATGGACCATGCAATCACAAATAAAAACAGGACCCTCTCCACAAAGGGAAAGTTTCCTGTCTGGTGGACCCCAGCCATAAACAAACTGTATGACAGATGAGGGTTACTAATGCAAGACAGAGCTACATCTCCAAAAGGGAAGACAGCTGTGATCAGCACTAGTAGAAAGCTACATTATCTCATAAAGACATGCAAGGTCAACTTGGGGACATAAATCACCAAAGACAATGAAGGTAACCACACTGCTTTCTTCAGTTATGTCAGACACCTGGTTGTGAACCCTCAGATATGCTCAGAGTTGGTACACAACAACATATATTCCAGTGACCTGACAGATATTGGCAACATTCCGGCGGACAGCTTCAGTGCGATTTACCCCCTCCCTCACCCCCAAAAGAAGATAGTTATCACTGCTGTATGTAACCTCACTGTCATATTGGATGTCCATGTGAGAGCCGCACTCAGCAAAGACAAGTACACAGCATCAATGGGACCTGCTGGTATCCCCATTTGCATGCTATGTAAACTCCAGAAGGGGCTGGACCCGTATATACAACTGCTATTTAACCTTAGTCTTGCTACAGGATATGTACCTGAACACTGGCGTACGGCAACAGTGGTCCCACTCCACAAAGGAGATGCCTTCACAGACCATGGCAACTACCACCACACAAGCTTAACCAGCCTTGTCTGCAAAGCTATGGGAAGAGTCATTATGGAGCTCTTACACAGACACATTGCTGACCTACGGACCCTTGTTCCCACCCAGTTCAGCTTTGTACAGGGCAGATCCTGCCTTTTGCACCTAGTTGACTACTATGAAACTGTCAGTAGGGCCATCGATGAGGGCTACGCAGTCCACATAGCCTACCTGCACTTGGCTAAGGCCTGTGACACAATACCCCACTCAGGCATCATAGCCAAGCTCAACAGCTGACATATAACAGCATATGTCACAGGACAGGTTGCAAAATGGCTAAGAAACAGAACCCATAAAGTCAACATTGCAGGTGCCTTGTCAGATTCGAAGCCAGTCACAGGTGGTGTCCCACAAGGATGTGTCCTGGGACCCCTCTTAATTGGTATTTACTTTTCAGATGTGAAAGCAAACATAGGGGGGTTGTGGCTGACAAAGTTTGCAGATGACTGCAACCTAGGCACCATAGTGAATACATCAGCCGGCACACACATACTACAGAATGCCGTCACAAAGGTGGATAGCTGGTGCCAGACGCATGGCCTGAAACTGAATGCAATTGATGTGTATTCATCCCCTTTGGGAGGAACAAAGTACCCACAGATCAATACATAGACAGCAACCCACTGAGCACAGAAAACAAATCAGACACCTGGGGACACATGTAGATAGTGACATCTCTTTTGACACCCCTGTTGCCAAAGTGGTTAGGAAGACTTTCTATCTTGCCCACCTTATCATGGAGGGTTTTCCATCCAGATCATAGGAGGTCATTGTTCCACTATCCTTCTCCCATATCAGGCCCATGATTGAATACAAAGCCCCAAATGGTATGTACCTCGCCCAGCACTTGCAACAGCTGGAGACACCCCAAAAGTACCTACCATGAAGATCAGGGTTCTTCAACACATGTCATATGCTTCCAGAATAGAGGAAATCCAGCTTTGTTCAGTGTCATACCGCATACTTACAGGTGACCTATGCCTGACATACAAGACCATGTCCAATCAGGATTTGGTGGACATGCTCCACTGCAAGCAATCCAAATCCACCAGAGCCATGAGAGCTGAGGATTTGAACCTCAGCACATACATGTATAGGACATGCTGGAGGGACAGAGTCATAACTTAGAGGCATCTCACACTCTAGCAGAGTATCCCAGTTCATGTTTGACAGAGTCCCTCACTGACTCTCTTCAGGAGACATCTGGACAACTGCATATGAGACAGAGGCACAGACTAGACAGAGGCACAGTCATGTTATTCAATTACGTAAGGGGGTCATAATGTGTCACTACCAAGTCAGAGGCACAATATTCGGACTCTATTCTGTACACTTATTACCACTATAAGGGGTGGCAATAGCCACATCACTATGGCTAGGCTTATACATGCACAAGTCAGATAGCCTAGTAGTAAACTATGACACTATGAAACACTGGTGTATGTGTAGGTATTGTCAGTCAAGCACTATGATGTGGTTTGGGGGGCTTGATATCTCCCTGTATTCCAACATTGTTTTGTCTATTCCTTCTAGCATGTCTAGGGATCAGTTGCTAGTGTCCTCTCCTGCTCAGCTGGTGAACCTGGGAATATTGAGGCAATGTTACACTTGCCTTATGTACACTGACAACCCTCTCCTTCTCCCATAAAACACACATACATGTGAGAGATGCAACTATATAGCCAAAGTGGAGGCTGAGCTCTCTCAACATAGGACTAGCAAGACCAGAGAGAAAGTGAAGGTAACCACACACATCACAAACCCAGTCTCACATGGCACTATCACAACTTAAGATCATACACATAGACACACAGAGACATACTCGGAGGCTCTGATCAGAATTCTACCAAAACGGCAGTGGCCACCACAGCAGACACTCACACAACTGCCTCCACAGAGCACAGCACATGCAACACATTGACCACAGAGTCGATGTGCCAAACAGTCACAGCCCTTAAGGCCAAACACAATGCCAGACACACTTGTCATAGGTGACTCCATAGTCGTCCCGCTCACCAGATCGAGTACGGAGGAGGTCACAGTAAGCTGCCTATCGGGCACTGGAATCCACCACATAATGCAAGCACTCAGGTCACTCAACTGCAAGTACAAGTCTGACCCAGTCATTATCCATGCTGGTGTGAACGACCTGAGATGTACCTCCCTGGACTACATGGAAAGAGACATAGAGGATCCCTCTGATTATGTAGGCCAGTCAGGTATGACCCTGACCTTCAGCAGTATCCTACCTTTACCAAGTATGATGCCACATAAACAGAGACAAGATGATCAGCTGTAATAATTTGCTTAAACTATGGTGTCATTCAAAGGGGGTCCAATGTCTGTCTGCCTGAGATGACATGCTGGACAGGCCACGCTGATTTGCAAGGGACGGCTTGCACCTGTCACCCCTGGGCTTCCGGATTTCGGCTGATGCTCTTGCCACCCCCATTGTGCCTTTTTTATGCAAGATTCAGATTCTACACCTACCACCCTAGAACACAGTAAAGGAAAGACACTAAGGGTAATGCTGCTCAATGCCAGAGGTCTCAACCTCAAGCTGCACACACTCTATGCCCTTCTCAGTATGTAGCACATTGATGTCTGTGCTGTGCCTGAAACCTGGTTCACAGCTTCTGACAGCACCCCGGCACTATCGGGTGTTACCTTATATCATGCGTTCCGGCACCAGAATCCGGACAACACCAAGAAAGGAGGGTGGGTGTCCATATTCATCAAGGACACCCTCACCTCATGGTTGGTGGCAACACACGATGCATCGGAGACCATCCAGGTGCCAGTGACCGTAGGCAAGACTGCTCTGCAGTTTGTAGCATGTTACATGCCACCCTCTCAAACTCAGGTACCTCACACAGCTGTCCTGCAAACACTGAAGGGGATAAATGTATCTCCAAACACCATCCTACTGGGTGATTCCAACTATCCACATATAGACTGGGATCACTAATCAAGCCACAACACTCTAACACAAAGGTTCCAAGAGTTCATACACTCAAATGCCATGGAACAACTGGTCCCAATCCCCACAAGTGGAGGCAACATACTAGAACTCATCATCACGAACATGGGGTCACACTGTTCAACACCAGAAGTATACCCATCATTGGTGAGATCAGATCATGGACTAATCTCAGTGGGAGTCCACATCCCACGCACACCCCAGATAGAAAAACAAACAGTGAAGACCTTCTCAGATGCCAACTTCACATTTCTAAGGACAGATGTGGTCTCTTTCAAGGCCCCCAAGCCAGTGGACACCATTACCCAAGCCACTGTATCACTTACAAATGCCTTCTATCAGCACCTCCAGGACTGCATGGATCAGGCAATCCCAAACAAAACAAAGACTCTTTGTACCACAGGCAAGCATCCAGTCTGGTGGACCCTAGCCATAAACAAGCTCTACAACACAAGGAAGGAGCTACTACGAGATAGAGCGAAATCCGTAGAAGGGAAGACACCCCTGCTCATTGTGAGTAAAACACTGGGTTCCCCCATACAATCATCCGAGGCGAGTTTTGAGAGTAAACCCACTCAGGACTCAAGGGACAATCATGAGGCCTTTTTTACCTATGTTTGAAACCTGGGAGGGAACTCCCAGATATGCTCAGAATTAGTTCGGAATGATGTAAATATCACTGAACCTACAGACATTGCCAACATACTGGCTGACAGGTTCAGTGCAGATTTCTCCCCAACTGGAGGGGTATCTACACCAGAGGATTGTAGCCCCCTAAACATCTCCAATGCTGGGGTGAGAACTGCTCTATCCAAGGCGGAAAACACTTTATCCATGGGACCAGATGGTGTCCCCAGTTGTGTGCTCCATGAACTCAATGAGTAATTACACCCACAGTTAGGGCAGCTGTTTAATCTTAGCCTCACCTCAGGATATGTGCCCAAGGAGTGGCATACGGCAATGGTGGACCCACTTCACAAAGGAGGTGCCTCCACCAACCCCGGAAACTACCATCCCATCAGCTTGACAAGCCTGTTCTGCTAAGCTATGGAGAGGATCATAATGGGAATTATCAGTGAAGACATAGGGGACTTGCAGACATTGGATCCAATCCAGTTTGGCTTTGTCAAGGGCAGATCATGCCTTTTAAACTTGGTTGACTTTTTCAAGACAGTCACCCAGGCCATTGACGTGGGCAAGGCAGTCCACACAGCCTACCTTGACCTGGCAAAGGCTTTCGACACAATACCCCACTCAGGTATCATTGAAAACATCACCAGCTTAATTGTGAACCCATACATCACAGCATGGGTTGCAAACTGGCTAAGTGACAGAGCACACAGGGTCAAAGTTGCTGGTGCCATGTCACACTCCAGAGCTGTCACAAGTGGTGTCCCACAGGGCTCAGTCCTGGGCCCACATTTGTTCAGCATCTACTTTTCAGAAGTACGAGCAAACACAGGAGGATTATGGCTGACAAAGTTTGAAGATGACTGCAAACTGGGAAGCATAGTTGGAAACCCATCTGACACAGACATCCTTCAGAAGGGTCTCATAGACACAGATAACTGGTGCCAGAGCCATGGCCTTTTGTTAAACGCTAAACAATGCATAGTCATACCCTTCGGGAACAACAGGGTTACCCCTAGTTCCCATCTAGGTGGCAATCCTCTATGCACAGAAGAGGTTATCAGGGTCCTGGGCACCCAGGTTGACAGTAATATTTCGTTTGACACTCACATTGCCAGAGTAGGCCTGGGGCAGTTCCTGCTATTAGGACAGAGGTGTGACCTGGTAGTGTCAGGGTGCTGATGTGGGCTTTGACCCTGTTTTCTATTACAGCACTGATATCTACATTCTCTATACTGTGTGCGTTTACACTGCGCATTTATACTTCTGGCATTGGGTAGCATTACATCTAGGTTACTATCGCTTGTGGTACCTATGAGGTAGGTTTGTGTTTTTTGTGGTTTATGATTGGTGTGGGTGGATGTTAGTCGGGTCCTCAGGTGTGCATATGGTACATGGTATTACATTACTTAACACATGGCATTCATGCCTCAGGTGGTGCTGCAGGGCTGCCTCTGTCGGATGCACATACTACACTGCCTGTACATGTTTGGAAGCAGGTTGTGTCATGTTAGGCATCCCTGTTACTATATGAGTGAGTCAGAGCGGGTATCAGTCCCAGTGTTCCTACTGACCAAGTGTATGTGCTATACGTTGCCTCTTTGCCAAGGCCAGGGCATACTGGGCACGCCTCCTTCTGCCTACTGGGACAAGGTCAGGTTGTTCCTCCTCCGAGTCACCCTCTGCCTGTGGTGGCCTTGGCAATGGTGGGCATGTTAGGCCCAGCCCTGTGCTGGTCCTGCTGCAGCTGTTTCCGCAGGATCATATTATGTAGCATAGCACATATCATGACCATTTGGGTACATGTAGTTGGTGTGTACTGCAAGGCTCCACCAGATGTGTCCAGACACCGGAACCGTGACTTGAGCAGCCCAAACACACGCTCTATGACATTACGTGTTTGTGTGTGTGCCTCATTATGGCGTTCCTGTTCAGGTGTGTGTGCATTTCTGATGGGTGTCATCAGCCACGGCTCAAGTGCATAACCTGCATCCCCCACTAGGTGTCCGTGTGGGAAGTCCCCACTAGCAAATGATTGGTACAGCTGCGTCAGATGCCAGATGTGGGAATCGTGGTAGCTCCCAGGGCAGCCAGCACACACATTCATTATTATGCCCTGGGCATCACACACGACCTGGCAGTTGATGGAGGGGTATCCCTTGCGGTTAATGTAGACTCTACCCCGCTCACCAGCTGGTGCTTTGATGCGTATGTGCGTGCAGTCTATTGCACCCAGCACCTCAGGGTATCCCACTATTTGCTGGAAGAGACGCATATTGCTGGCCACAACCTCACGGTCATTAGGGACATATATATGATCACCGACATGTGCTGACATGGCATCCAGGAACTGGTGCAGTACCCTGGAGGCTGATGCCTGTGATATCCCCATCATATCACCAGTTGGTCTCTGGAAGGTACCTGTTGCTAGTATTCTTAGGCCAACACATACCTTGGTTTCCACTGGGATGGGTTCCCCTCTGTTGGTTCTGTGTGTGAGATGTGGCCTGCACAGCTCAACAATCTGCTGCAGGAGGTCTCTGTCCACTCTGTAGCGCTCTACTATCTCCAGCTCATGTAACCCATGGTAGGTGACCCTGGGCCTGTATACTCTTCTCCTTCTCCTCACTCTGGGTTGTCTGTCAGCATCTGCATTGACACCACCCTCAGCAATTCACCTATGCCTGATTATAACAGCTATGGCAGCCCCTAGCATTTCTGCTCTGAGTTCAGCTTTTTCAGTTTTCAATTCTGATAGCTTACTTTCTTGCAGTATCTCTTGTGAAAAACACCCTGCACTGCTCTTTGCAGTGTTTTAAGTGCTGGGTTGGGCTCCTAGTCTGCCTGCATAATTGCCTGCTTCCAATTGTTTCCAACAATTAACTGCAGCAGTATCCTCTGGCAGTTTCTGTGTAATTTAGTTGTTTCCTGTTTCCTCTCTGTAACCTGAGGGGGAGCAATGTGCACACCAGCTTAAACACGCTCACAGTCATTTAAACGTGCGCACACATCTCTACACGGTGTTACACGCGCGCACACATCCTTACACGGTGTGAACTAGGCTGATTCATGTTAAAACGCGCGCACACTGCCTTAAACACCTGCACGCCCGCGCAAACCGTTGTACATGGTTTGCAACACGCTCCCACATGTTGAACCTGCCTTACACACGCGCACACGCGCGCATGCACGTGTATCAAGAAACTTTGAGTGTAGGGATAGCGTAAACATTCAATTTCTTGACTTTCCTAGTGTACTGTTGGGACACACCTCCCTCCCTGAAGTCTGTCTGTCATCTTTCACCTTACATTGCCCTCCAATCTGGTACATTTGTATCTATCCTTCCCCCCCTGTGATGTCACCTACCTCTTACTCTGTTCCTCCCCCTTCTCTAACTCTTACACTACTCAGAAAGTGCTCATTACCTATGTGGCAGTGTGATTCAGTATTGTAACCCTCATTTACATAGGATTGCCTAGTAATGACTAGTTACATGTCTTACACGGAGCTTCCCCCCCTTGACAACCACTAAATGGAGGCCATATTGTTTTTGGTCTGCAAGTCTCTCCATTGACATTACATGTAATACATAAATCCCACAATTGTGGGCTTATAAGCTTCGGTTTTTAGTTTTAGGTAGCGCACCCCATTTGCGCGGGTGTGCGCTGCAGTTAAACCTCAAAACCCCGTGGAAAAAAAAAAGTTATATTACATATTTTTGCAACACTTTTTCATGCCAATGGCAATATATTTGGCCATTGGCATGCTTAATAAAACAAATGCACCCTTTATTTGGAGCTGACATACCTCCGTTTTTAATTTTGCAGAAATGTACTCAGTTGTCAGCTGAGTACATTTCTGCAGCTAACACGTCCGTTACACGGACTGGTTTCTGCTTCGTGGATCGCTCAGATACCTCATTTGCATATCTTTGAGCTGCAAATGAGGTATTGAGCATTTCCACGCCCAGTCCGTGTAAGAGACGTGTTAGCTGTCTCTTACACGGAGATTTGGGCTGTTCCTGAATCGGGAGGCTTACACGGAGGCTTACACTACTCTTGAACTCCGTGTAAGCCTTCCTGAATCTGGCCCTATGTCTTTATTTTCAGGCTTATTGGTCCTTTCACACAATTTTCTGAATCCCCCTCATCATATGTAATTCCTGATGCTGTCTAGTACACTGAAAACCTTACTGCATGACCAAAATAATAATAGGAACAATAATTTAAAGAAAGAGGACATATATCTTACATCTCACTTTTTCTGAAGCAAAAATAATTGCGCTTGTGTGGTAGAACTTTGTGATACTGTTTATTAAAGTCTACAGGTTTTACACTGTCTTATTGATATTTTGCTTATATTTTTTTTTCATCATTTTTGTCACATACTTTTACATAAATGTGTGTTTCTGAGTAACTTCCCACATTCCTACTGTACTGTTTGGTATTCAAATTTTATGCTGATTAGATATCCAGATTTTTAGCTGTATGTTCCTATTTTTCAAGTTCCTTTGTTTCTATTTTCAGTATCTGCAGGCTGAGTGGCATTCTAATTTATATAAATGGTTTGATTCCAAAAAGGCAGGATAGCAGCTGATCACTTCAATTCTGAAGCAGCTAGGAGAACAGCCAGTCACAATGGTAGGAATGCCATTCTCTAAATGAAATAGTCCAAGCAAAGCAGGAGATAAAGAAACAAAGAGCATGAGAGTATCACATACAGTAGTATGTGAATTAGTGTGTCTTTAAGGGAGCTAACACTATTGGGTATTGGGTGCCATGTGATCTTTCCGATACGGGCAAATTTCAGTAACATTACATGGTGTCATGTGTCCTCATTTACATATGTATTTATGTATGTATGCATTTGTTTATTTGTTTGTTTGTTAGTTATTCGCGGTACAGTACTGATCCAAGTGGATCATTTTTGGGTTCAGCCCAGGGGTTACAAGCAGTAACACACAAAATACAAGACAATACAATGTGATGATTATACAATAATTTACATTGAAGAATGTGGAAGAACAATATATTATCCAAAACAGGAAGGAGACAGTACAGAATTATACAGAAAAAAGTTAGACATTGGGTTGTATATCTCAGTAGAATGGATGAACATTGATTAGTCTCAATATATATATATAGCTACAAAATGAAAATTATACTGCTCTAGGAAATCCAATGGAGGAAAGGA
Source organism: Protopterus annectens (assembly GCF_019279795.1). Classification (NCBI taxonomy): domain Eukaryota; kingdom Metazoa; phylum Chordata; order Ceratodontiformes; family Protopteridae; genus Protopterus; species Protopterus annectens. Next base: position 493,249,651 of record NC_056729.1, on the reverse strand, counting down.
ATCTGGGCTAAATAATGATCCCAATACAGTGATAAAGGAATTTCAAGAAAATCAGGAAGTAAGACATGGGGGTTTGAACTGAATTTGTGGGATAAAGTGGTGGGGTGAAATTAGGAAGAAGAAAGAAGTTGAAAGCTGTGAGAAAAGTTATAGGAGAGTGAACTTTGTTGTATGAGATTTCTATTGCGCTTAGGAATGAGTGTGAGAGAAAAGGTGAAGAAGCAGGAACTTTGACTGAGAAAGTTAGTTATTAATTGGAGATATGTTTTTCTTAAATGACAGGTTAGGGAACAGGAGAAATTGATGAGAGGTATGACAGTGTCTGAGACAGAGGAGGGAGAAGTACAACAGTCAACAAAACTACGTGTAAATAAGAGAGCAGAAGTAGCTAGAGTATCCTAGCACTATGGTTACTGAAACCCAGGCTGATGAGCCCGGCATGGTTTGCTGAAGCAGGAATGAAGGCTTTTGTAAAATTTTAATCTGCACTAGATTATGTGATGTCATTGGCAAGTAAGTGCTTTAAGCCTCTACATAAGTTGCTAGTTTTACTTTAATTATTAATATATTTATTTTGTTTTGTAAATCCCTGAGGATTACAGTATATCATTGTCAGCCATGAAATTTCGTTATCGTATTGTTCAGTGTCAGTGGCACAGCAGGTCATGTATTTGCCTTTAGTGTAGAAGGCTGTGGGTTCTCTTCTCACACCAGGTAGATCAGGGTGGTGAGTGCTGTACTCTGGTGAATATACTCCTTTGGATGAGATGCCTACTAAGTATGAGCCTGTTGTCTGTTTGCCGGCCATTTAATATTGCATATCACCAGCACACCAATTTTTTTAAGTAACATAGGCAATTTTATTCTTTGAGGGCAGCAGGCTCTGAATTTGTAGATGAAGCACTGAAATGCCAAGTTCTTATTTACAGATCTCTTTAATGTGGATTATTCTGATGACCTTTATTTCTGCAGAGATTGTGCATATTGGCTGTTTTTCCTGGATTAATATGATAAGCAGCATGAGTGGGTTTTTATGGCTGGAAATATTCTGAAATGGGTAGCCTTGTCATTATTGGTTTATGTGTTTTGTTTCACTGCTTACTAGAAAAAATGTTCAAAACTACAAATTTAAAATGCACTCTAACAAGTGGTGCTGTATTAAACAAATAATAATATAATCAGGATGGTGCATCAAAGAATACATGCATGGTCCTAAAATGTGTGTGGGGGCCCATGGTTTGAAAATAACCCAAAGGTAAACTTAATCCAGCACTGGTCAGATGCATTTTCTATGAATGTAGGATTCAATGCAACATCAATGAATATTAGTTTCAAGGGCAGAGAAGTGTACTGTTGCTCATGTTAAGTCTGTTTTCATTGACAGACTGCAATGTTTTGTTTAGCATATGGTTATCAGTGTCTGTGCTGTAAAATTTGAAATAGAAGTTTTACATTAAATCTAAATACCTGTAATCATTGTAGAAGTAAATAAGAAAGTAATATGCACACTGACAGTTTTATGGAAACTGGGAAGAGTGAGGCAAGTAATGGGACACTGGAATAGCTGTTGGGTGGGGATGCAGTTGGCTGGGAATGTAGAGAGGGTGGGTCCCTTATCCATTACCCTGCCTAGGGTCCTATTTGACCATGATACTGTTCTAGCTTGAAGTATGCCTGTGTGACTGTATGTGTTCTAAGGAGGTAATAGTAGTAATGTTGCACTGGTGTGTGAGGGCATTGTGTAGATTCATAGGATCATAGGATCACAGCAGCTTACTAGGCTATAGACTTGAAGGTTATTTCAAGACTAGCCGTTTTATCCCAATTTATTACCAATGATACCCTAGTCAATACCCAGGATTATATTTAGTAATGGCTGCCCATGTCCAGGAAGGTTGTGGGTACTATCCCTGGTAAGAATTTATGGCTTTCCATCCACTTGTCCAGGTTCCTTTTGAACAGTTTCATAGAAGTGTTCTACTTCACATGAATTGTCAGCCTATTCCAAAGATGCGGCAGTCAATGAGAGACAAATCTGTCCCTCCAGCACATCCTATTCAAGTTGAAGGCCATATTTAGGTCCCTGGAATGGGTAGCTCTAGTCCCGTTTGATGTATGGATGTGCAACATATTCATTAAATTTGGGTCGGAGATTCCTCTTTAAGCCAGGCATAAGTCACCCCTAAGAAGTCTATGGGATACTGATTATAGTGACAGGGACTTTAGTTGGTCTGTATAAGGCATGTGCTGGAATTCCTTGATCTTCTTTGTTAGAAACCTCTAAAGTCTGTCCAATTGCTGTAGGTGTTTTGTATGGTAAATGCCAACGAGGCGTTATACTCAATTATTGGCCTGATTCATGATGAAAACAGAGGGGTTATAACCTCCTTTGCTCTACAGGTGATGCCTTTGCTAATCAAGTATGCCGCATAGGCAGCCTTCCTTATTACAGCAGACACATGGTGGTCAAAGTTAAGGTCACAGTCTACTTGTGATTATAGATTCCTTACCATTTCGTGGGTACATAGGGTATTGTTGTCAATTTGATAGTGTGAAGGGACATTGTATGTACCAAAGGGAATGATGATGCATTTCTTTGCATTTAGTTTGAGACCATGACTAAGACACCAGTCATTGGTCTGCATAAGACCCTCCTGAACTATACTGATATTATTTGGAGGTTCAATAATAATTCCACCCAATTTGCAGTCATCAGCAACGTTGGTCAGCCAGAGCCCCTTAGTTTTGGCCTGAACATCTGAGGAGTATACATCAAGCTGTAGGGGGCCCAGCACTAACCTTTGTTCACCATGCTGGTGACAGGTCTGATGGTTGATGTGGAGTCACCCACTTTAATAGTGTATGGCCAGTTTGTAAGCTAACTGGCAACCTATCCTACAACAAAGGGGTTTACATTGAGTTTGCTAAGTTTATCTGTAATGCCTGAATGAGGGATTGCATTGAATGCCTTGGCCAAGTTGAGATATGCTGTGTGCACATATTTGCCTTTGTCAATGGCCCTGGTCACATTTTCAAATAAATCAACCAGGTTTAACCGGCAGGATCTGCTCTTGATGAAGCCAAATTGGATCAGATCCAGAGTTTGGAGGTTGCCTATGTCTTTATTTATGAGGTCCATTATGTTATGTTTCATGGTCTTACAGATGAGGCTGGTCAGACTTATGGGTCTATAATTTCCTGGGTCTGTTGCTAAGCCACGTTTGGGAGGGAATAACTGTTGCTGTTCTCCATTCTGCAGGAACATAGCTTGGGGTTAGGCTGTGATTGAATAGGGTACTTAATGGTGATGCTAGTTCATGTTTTAGTTTGTTTAGAAGACAGCCTGGGATGCCGCCTGGCCCGACAGAGGCTGTGATTTTTGCCATAGACAAGGGTTTACTCATCTGCTGCTTGGATATGAAGGGCGGGGAGAAGTTGAGGGCAAGATTTGTTATAAGTTTGGAGGGAATAAGGGAGTCATTAAGACTTATGTTGCCACAGTGTCCTAAGGCATTATGTACATGCATTAGCTGGTGTCAAAGGCACTTATTTTAAACTCCTTCACAGTACTGTTGCATAAACATTTGTAACACCATTACTTTTGTTGTGAAAATTGGGAGTGTCTCCTACTTGAGCAGTTTTCAATGATACCTCAAAAACTGCTGAATGCTCCTGTATATTATTATAAAGATAAGCTGATAGAGTTGTACACTGATATAAATATGCAAGCTTAGAAGTCAACACTTACGGTCATATAATTGTTGTATGTTGTAACATTGCAGATAAGATTGGTTAGGCTTATGGGTCTATAGTTACCAGGGTCGGTTGATGGACCCCTTTTGTGCAAAGGGATTACTGTTGCTGTTCTCCACTCTGCTGAAGCAAAGCCAGTGCTCAGGCAGAGATTAAAGAGAGTGTTTAGTAAGCAGCCTGTGATGCTATCCTGTCCCATAGAGGCTGTGTTTTTGGCCTTGACGTGTGTGAATATGACCTGCTCTTTGGATATACTAGGTAGAGGACTGGTGTCAGGTATGCTTTGGGTTATGGCTGGTGTGGATGGGGATGGTGAAATTTGTGCCAAAGCTGCCATCTAGCAGGTTGGCAATTTCCTCAAGTTCAATATGAGAGATACCATCCACTATAAGTTTGGCACATAGTTGGGTATTCCTTTTTAGATTTCAGACATAGCAAAAGAATGCCTTATGATTATCCTTAGCTAGGGATGCTACTGTAACTTCATAACTAGTTCAAGAGGACTTTACAAGATATCTGATTTGCATGTTCAAGCTGTGGAGGGTTTTAAAACAGCTTTAACCTCCATCCACTATTCCATAAGTTTCTCTCATCTCGAACTTTCACATTATCAACAGTTTCATGCAAAATTCTGCATGGATTTTTTAACCTCATCTTCTTCCAGTTCCCCAGTTATAAACTGCAAAGTAACATTTTTTGGCATTTACGTTACTACCAGTTAACAAATAATTGATCCATGGATAAATATCCTTTTTTACACAGTTCCAAAAATTTCATCATCAGTCCATCGGTTTCAAATGTTAAGTAACAAAATATCTCTGTCCCAATATGTATAAAAGACCACATTTCTTGAGCTTTAAAATCCAGAACAGTTAACAAATTTTCTCATACACAACATCTGTCTATACATTGTCACTTGTTATTCTTATTCTCATAGTTGGTCTTCTTTTTAAAAACAGTTTTACTTACAGTTTGCTGCTGCTCTTGTTTTCTGCCAGCAGTCACCACTACTGCATATCTTAGTTACTGCATTATCTGCTGTCACAAAACCAGATACTTTCTCAGTTTGTTTCTGCTTTCCTATTTTACTTTATATCAAAGTTGCATACTTTTTAACTTCTGCATTCTCTGCTTCACATCACCTGGTTAATTCCCACATTACCATCCTCAGCACTTCCAAAAAAGTTATCTGCAATTTCAACCCAAGAAACAGCAGAACTGTCACCTGGATCACCCTACTTATTTGTTTTAACAGAACATTATCTGCAAGCCCTCCTAATGTCAGTTCTGTTGTCTACACCACTTTAAGAGATATGCTTATTTCCTTTTCCATGGAGACAGCTGTGACAAAAGAAGATACTGCCAGCACAGCTAGCTGGAATTTTGTAAATAATTATATGTCATTGGTGAATATCTAAATGATTTATGCAAGATGCTTGTGTTACAAATGTATTAGAAATGTAAGTCATGTATTTATCAAATTGCTCTGTACAGATGTTTGTGTTGAAAGGGTATTTGCAATTATGTATATATCAAACTGATCTGTAAAGATGTTTGTGTTGAAAGGGTATTTATAAAAGTGCTGTGTTTAAAATGTATCCACAGTGTGCCCTATGGGAAGAGAACAGAAATGTACATGCACTATTGTAACTGTTTAAATGTATATATTTTAACAGTGGACACTGGGATACAGGGGGTTAACCTCAGTCTAGTAAACTTTAGAAACATATCTGAAATTAAATTACTTTATAGGACACAATGAAGAGGCTACCTCTCAAGTTTTCAATGCAGCTAGAGGCACAGAGTCTGTGCTAGGAAGCTTTCTGTGTTGTCCTTGGAGTGAACTAATTGCTACTTTTGAAGCATGAAGGAATACAATTGCTTTATGACTTCCAGCATCTGCCAAAGATCTGAAGAAAAGCCCTTGTCTGTATATTTTTACAAGTAGATGCTAAATGGTGCCAGCTTCTAGAGATGGGGGTTTTGGCCTGGGAACTAGAAGTCAGATGACCAGAAATGATGTCATTCTGCAAGCTATCCCAGCAGTAATGTTTTAGATATTAATTTGAGAAGTCTCTTAGTGAGACAGAGCATTTTGTATTCAGTCACCATACACCACAACATCTGCCTTGCTCTAATGAAGTAAGTTTCTAGGGGACAGTATAACTCTCTTGGATACAGTCAGGAGTATAGCGAAGCTTACTTTAGATTTTGTTTTTCTTTATTTGTGTGAGCCTGTACTGCAATGTTATTTTTAATATTTCCTGTGGTTTTGAACTCTGATGTCATTGTGAATATATATTTAGTATTGTCTTGTTCTTTTACTATTCATTATTAAATATATTTAAACCTTTTGTTGTGGATGATCTGTGTAGAGATATTTAAGTTTTGAGAGTACTTGGATATTTATTTGGTGAACCTGTAGGCCACTCCTAACAGCCTTGCTTTTGGTCAAACTACCATTTGTATTAGTATTAATATTAATATTACACAGTAAGATTGGACACCTTTTGTTAAGGGTCTTAAGGTAGCTGGCAGAACGGTACTGGTGGCAGTGGAAATTACCTTATAGTTTGGGCAAAAGAGGGCATAGCTAGTAAACCTGTGCCAGCCTTTCCCAGGTGTGTGTGCAAATCAAAAATCTCAAAGAGTGTGTGTATGTGTGTGTGTGTGTGTGTGTGTGTGTGTGTGTGTGTGTGTGTGTGTGTGTGTGTGTGTTAGCTACTTGGGCAGGAATCTGGAAAAAGGTAGATGAACCAGCCCTGGACTGACTATGGTCTGTGTGTGCTCTTAAGGGAATCTGCACTTGATGCAGAGAGCTGGATCTGGAAATACTGTGTGCACTTCTCAGTCATCTTCTCAGTGACTATCCACCCACTGTTGCCAGTGGTGAGGATAGAGGCTCCTTGATCCAGTGGAGGGTAGTCACAACAGCTAAAAAAATGCTGTAACATTCAGAACATGGAAATTTTTGTTTATATTCTGAGCTCCATATAAAAAAATGTTCTCCAAATTCTCTCTTTCCACCTCCAAATTCTCCATAGCTTTTCTCTCTTCTAAAATGCTGCTACTTCCCTTCAGCCTCTTCCTTGCTGCTGTAGGAGCCCTGTGGTGCTATCTAGCAGCTCTAAAGAGTAGCAGTAACAGTGTGTGTGTGTGTGTGTGTGTGTGTGTGTGTGTGTGTGTGTGTGTGTGTGTGTGTGTGTGTGTGTGTGTGTGTGTGTGTGTGTGTGAACTACTTGGGCAGGGGCACAAAGCACTAGTTGGACAGAGAGGGTGCTGGAGGTCATCGCTTGGCCACTCAGCTGAGATCTCAACCCTATAGCTGTGCCAGTAGGGAGTCTTATTGGGGATCTGGAGAAAGAGGGAGAAACCAGTCCCAGACTGACTGTGGTCTCTGTGTGCATTTAAGGGGAAAATGCACTTTACTGTCTGTATACTTGTCACCCTCCCAATGTAAGTCCCCCACTGGTGCTAGTGGTGAGGATTGAGGCTCCTTGATTACTAGGCCAGTGGTGGGGCATCACATGGTCAACAAAGAATAAATAAATGCATTTTGTTAACTAAGCAGAACCTGTTTTCAAGGGGAAATCATGGAGAAAGTTTCCAAAGATATGGAAACATTTGAGCAAGTAGCACACTGAGCAGGGTATGTATAACATACGTTTGTGCAAAATAGTTATAAAAGTAGCCCAGTTATTAAGAAGTAAAACTGCATTATTTATGCATGATTGCATTTGCATATTAGAATGTGACAAGTTACAATAATTGCATATTTTATGGCACTGAAAGTAACAAACATATACTAGCTGATTTCCAAAAATGTCATTTTCTCAGTTGAACAATATGTACTCACTTATGTCATTTTGTACAAGCTGCTCTTCCTTATGTCTATGCAATCCATAATATAAACAGGATGAATAGACAGAGATGGAAAAAATCTTAACACAGAAATAATGCAGAGGGAAAGACAAATAAGTCAGGAACAGAAGGCAGAGTTTAGAAAGGAGGCAGGAATTAAGGTTGGAACAATATCAAGCCATATGGTACACTACATTCTATATTATGAGCTACTTTGCTGCATTCCTGTAATTCATTAGATTATTGAAAGCAAGTATTAACCAGAAAGACAGTGGAAAAAACACATGTACAAACTGTTATTTAGTAAAGTGTTTATTGCCAGGGTGGTGTCATTTAGATTATCTTGACAGATATATTTTAATATGTTTGAGATAACATAATTATAATAAAAGAAAATAATGTTTCAAATGACTAAGAAAATATCATCAGGAAGTGTTACATTTAGTGTGCTTATAAAATAATATTTTATCAGCTAAAATCAAAATATGGCCCTTATATACCAAAGTCCCTTTGAAGGGCTTATTGACAGATAAACTATAGAGCCATCATCTTAGGCATTCAACAGGTTTGGTATTTTGGCTGAATTTTTCCTAAAAGAATATGGCTGCAAAGCTATTAAATCAAAGGGAGTCGTCTTACTGAAAAACAGTTTTCTAACTCACACATTCAGGATAAAGCAGATTTTACAGAATGCATCTACTTAGCTGAAATATGGTCAAAATTCTAGCTTTCTATCACGGGTGCTCTGTTTAACAATTCTAATGTATGACTTCCTCCCCCCATATGTAGCATTGTACCCAGAGGGAATAGTATGTTATCAAAAACCACAGACTGAGAAAAACCCAAGATAGAAACTCATTTGGGTGCTGCACGGTGAAAAATGTTTGCCTGCAGCAAAACTTCCTGACAGAAATACTGCCCATTTAAATGCAAGCAGGCTTAGCTACACATGAATTCACCCTTAGAGTTATTTCTTTGGTCTAAGAACTAACAGCATTAAGTACAGTAAGAAATCTTTCAAAGAGGCTTTATTCTTTTCTTTATTAAACTTACCAAATCTCACAAGACTTCTTAAAAAAAATAGAAGCTAATGAAAAACAATTAGAACCTTAAAATAATGAGGAAAACAAATCATTATGTTCAAGCCCTAGTCTTTGGCGCTTCAATTATTAATGATCTTATGTATGTAATTCTATGTACCCTGCTGACAGCACATAATTTTACATCAAAAGTAATCATAGTGAATAGCTATGACAGATGCGTTTCTGTTACTCCCTGTTTAGTTGAGTCTAATGAATAGAAAGAGGTAAAAGGACAAGCAGTTAAGCTTTTTATAGGTATATGCTTTTGCTACAATATAGTATTGATGGTGTAATTTACCTTTTCTTCTCAAAGAATGATTTATATGTATGCTGTGATTTGCCAACTACTAGTTCACTCTGGTCAGCCAGCATCCAGCTTGCAGATGTAATTTACTTGTCATGTTTGGTCTCTTAGAAATGTATGCTTTGTTAATTCAGTCAGCTTTCATTTCCATGCTCAGGCAAATTCTAACAATAAAATACTGAAAAAGAGAAGGCAAACAGAGAGTGGACAAATTACAGTTAAACCATTTTATGCAGGAAGATAAAAATCTTTACTGGCATAAAGCCATACAAAATACTGAGTTGCAATGTTACCATAAGATAAATTCCTGCATAAAGAATGCTACACACCCATTTAAGTATTGTGGACAAGCCAGCATTACTTATTTAAACAAATTGAGTCATACTATGAGGTAATTAAAAACATCAAAGGCACTTCTAAAATGTATACACGGGCCCTTTGGATATACCAAGAGACCTTTTAATACAGGACATCTCATTGATTTAAAGCAGTAAAGCAATCTGGAGCTGCTGCAAATTCAAGAGTAGTACCCAAAACATGCTGTGGTGCTCTGAGATTCAGTGCAAAAAGGTTTGGGCAATTCAGATGAGAAACCTTTGACAGATGCCTTTTCTGACAATACTAAAAAAAAATCTAACTCACATCAGTACTGTTTTTCTTATAGATACAAAAAAAAAATAATAATATAATGAACTGCCATTCCGTAGCCTCTTGCCCAACACAGACACAGTAATCCTACCCCATTTTTTGCAGTCTATCCCCTGCATAAACAAATACATTTATTTAAGCAATACAGTAAATACAATACCATACCATACCTATATTAGTGTAATGCTGTATTTTTATTTATTTATATTCTATTTGAAGGCACATCATAATGAAGTACCTGAAAACAAAGAATTTGTCATTTTGGCTGCAGTATTGTGGTTTCATACTTTTTAAATGAATTTTTATCTAGAAGTTTTCTCTGGTTAGCCAGCAACCAGGTAGTAGATAGAATTTATTTATTTATTGTGCTTAACTAGGGAATTATATCTGCTTAACCTGTTTGAAGGAAAAAGAGCTATACTTTATTTTATTTACTTATTATACTTTACTTTATTATACCTGATTTTCTTCTGCCCATACTCCTTTTACAATTTCTTCCTGTCTTTGTATCACTACTTAACAGAAGTACATAGACTAATCTTAGATCCAAAAGTATCCTTTCACCAACCCTAAGAATGTTAGTTTCATACAAAGTATCTACCTCTGATGCTAGGTGAGTCATTGCCATAAATGTACTCCTCCCAAACTGGAATAGTGTATGTACTCCTCCCCACATTGAAATATGGCCTCCCTTTAACTGCACTGCTCTCTGCACACAATACTGTGCTCATTCAGCTGGCCAAAATAACATCCTTAAGATCGCTACACCTAGCTAATAATCATAAGCATCACTGCATCACTCTCAGCTCAAGCAACTGACTATCTATTTCAGTTAGAACTACTTTACTGCTCAGTACACTCATCGACAAAACATTCAGTGATGGCGACTGCACACCACTCCTCAGCAAGCTGCAGTTTGGAGGCAAATTCTATATTCTTAGAAGTAATTCTGGAAATTAGTTAATTAGACCCCCATTAACATTAGGTATGTATGAAAAAGCTTTCTTGAAAATAGTTCCAGCTCTATGGAATAATCTCCCAGAGAATGCTGGGAATATAGATGATCTAGACGTTCAAGAAAATTGTCGGACACCAGCTCTTCAATGAAAGCAAATACAAGTACAAATGCAGTGATGCTCTAGTTCTTAGGCTTGTTTGTAATAGTGGCTCCATTCCAAAATCTGAAGGTCGGGTTTCTTTCATACTACCTTAGAATAACAAGAGTGATTCAAACATAATTATCCCACACCTCCTTTTTTGTACAGCCATGCAATAGTCAGAAGCTGATTCCTAGTCTGTTATGCTGCCCTAATATCTTAAACTGCCTTGAACTGTTCTATATGCATACATACAATTCTGTCTTCCTAATGAAGTTTAAATTGTGTATGCATGCATTCTTGTAAATGTTGTTTAATGATTTACTGATTTATTCACTCTCACACCTTGGCTATATGTTGTACGTGGAAAGTTTGTCAAATTCCTTAATGGCATTATTGTGATGCCTTAATGGCAGTATTGTGTTTTTTTTTTACATTCCTAAGTGTATTTCTTATGTGTCATTGCCTTTGCCATTATGACACAGGTTGTAGCTGAAAAAGGCCCCTGGAACAGTTCCCTTACCCAGTTAACAATGTATAAATAAATAAAGAAATAAATAATTAAATTCTAGTAAACAGTGAAGTACTCCAGAGGTCTGTGCTAGGGACACTGCTGTTCATAATTATTTGTGAACAAATCTGGTAATGTTTGCGGAGAGGCTAAACCAAGGTAGCATACAGAAGACACCACAGCTGCCTTTGATGATATCCATGTCTGTCAGATCTAAATTGCTAATCTTCTTTCATTCCTTGCAGAGCTGGCTCTGTTACATTAATCTGTATCTAAATGCATCAAAAACTAAGCTGATATTGTTCTATTCCAAGCCTACAAACCCCTCCTTTGCACCATCCATGACACAAATGATCTGTCTAACTTAGATGGTACGTGGACTGTCAAATAAGAATCACTCTACTAGGTCCCACAATTACTGAAATGTCACGTCGGCCAAACTCCTTTACACAGTCTGATATAGATGTACAAAATACCGTTACAAACATCATAACACTGGACAAATTATGGAAATGCTGGCCATTATTCCCAGACAAAGCTGTTTCCTTGAGTCTGTCTTCCACAGATACTCTGCACATCTTCTAACTGCAGTCACATTTCCACTACTACATAAAGAAAGGCAGACTTACAACAGTCACATTAGATTGCTGTGGCCACAGTTGTAGATCCCACCAATGTGCATCATTAAAACATTGCTCTTGGTTAGTATTTGAACACCAGATATCTGCCATTCACCTATCCTTCACACACAAACTCTACTCCCTCAGTTCCCACCTAATTATAATGAGACCATCATATGGAGATACTCCCTTCACAAACTCAGGACTGCAGGAAGTTAGTTAGTACCCATACTAAAAACAAACAATAGATGTGGTAATCTCTCAGTCTGTTTAAATAATAGATTTGGTAATCTCTCAGTCTGTGCAAACAATAGATGTGGTAATCTATCAGTCTGTTTAAATAATAGATTTGGTAATCTCTCAGTCTGTTCAAACAATAGATGTGGCAATCTCTCAGTCTGTTTAAATAATAGATTTGGTAATCTCTCAGTCTGTTCAAACAATAGATGTGGTAATCTATCAGTATGTTTACAATAATAGATTTGGTAATCTCTCAGTCTGTGCAAACAATAGATGTGGCAATCTCTCAGTCTGTTTAATTAATAGATTTGGTAATCTCTCAGTCTGTTCAAACAATAGATGTGGTAATCTCTCAGTCTGTTTACAATAATAGATTTGGTAATCTCTCAGTTTGTGCAAACAATAGATGTGGTAATCTCTCAGTCTGTTTAAATAATAGATTTGGTAATCTCTCAGTCTGTGCAAACAATAGATGTGGTAATCTCTCAGTCTGTTTAAATAATAGATTTGGTAATCTCTCAGTCTGTTCAAACAATAGATGTGGTAATCTCTCAGTCTGTTTAGGCAAACTCTGGAACAACCATACAATCTTAGGTGTGCTTCTTCCACTGAACATTTTAAAAATTGCTAAAATTCTATATTTTTTCAAAACTGGAAAGATTATTGTGGAGGAACATAACTACTCAAATCATCTAATTTATACTACTAAACTTCAATAATTTGATGTCAGTTCACACCCTTATATCCAAATTATTATTTGAACATCACTATGCTGAGCTGCAATTGTATGCCTTGCATGTGCTAATATTTCCTAAATAACCTTTGACATTTTCCATTCACATATTTTTTTATCTTCAATAAGCTGTCAAATTGCTTTGCTGTTGTTAAATATCACTGTCACTCTCTCTCTCTCTCTCATATATATATATATATATATATATATATATATATATACATACACACACACACACACATATGCTAAATTGTAAACATGTTCCCACAGTTGTTAATACACTTACATAATCTCTCAGCAAGTCAGCTATGCAGTATAATGTTGCCATTTCACTCCTCTGGTATTTTTTAAAGGGTAATATCACCAGCACTGCATATAAGGAAAGTCCATCCAACTGATGGAATGTGATATATTTTCACTATTTATTTACTGTTTAATTTTTAGAGCTATAATTGTTGCTTAATATCTGTAAATATGCATAATGTATTGATATACAACTACTTAATTTATTATTTGCCTACTTTTGTTTCCCTCTATGGTATACTTATATTATTTGTTACGTATTGTCAGCTGTTTCTCCAAAGTGCTAAACTAAAAATTAAAAATTAAACTTACCGGGTAGACTGTCCTATGTAACAAATGCATATAAATAAGTAACAATATAATGGCAAAGTCTATGCCTTTTCTGTGGTGTTTCTAGTGTTGAACTAGAAACCAGTCCTCAGGCTATGAAGTTCAATGCAAAAGGTTACAGTTCCAATTGGGACCACTCCCCCTATCCCAGAAATCTCCAAATGGGGCTTTGCCAATGGGTAATAGTAAGTTGTTGCTGACAGTAAGTATCCCATTTTTAATTTAACAGTTTAGTGTTAATTTTTGGTCTCCACAGATATTTTAAAATGCTGCAACTTACTTCACATTCCAGCTCTGTTTCATGATTAGTATGCTGCATAACAATATGTGAATATGTCTTCTTCTTTCGGCTTTTTCCCGGTTAGGGGTCGCCACAGTGGATCACTGTCTGCTCATGTTTGGCAGTGGAGTTTTATGGTGTTGAGTTGCCAGCCCGGCGCCCAACCTTCCGCAGAAGGCACACACACACTCACACCAAGGCCAATTTAGAGTGTCCAATCCACCTACAGCATGTCTTTGGGATGTGGGAGGAAACCGGAGCACCCAGAGGAAACTCACGCGACCACAAGGAGGACATGCAGACTCCGCACAGAAGGCACCCCAGCCAAGGATCGAACCGGAGAACCTCTTGCTGTGAGGCGGCAACGCTAACCGCTGCACAATATGTGAATATGTGCTCTATGTATATTAATAGATGAATGCTACCTCTCCATTGCTATAAAGTACAATGCACAATGTCACAGCTCCAGTAAAAAACACTCTCCCACGTTCCAATCAGAGCAGTATATTCTTGCAATTTCAGAACAGCACTTATTACCACAGAATAGCACACATTTAAGTATGACTGGTTCATCTTATAAAACACAAGGCAGAATGCCATAGCTCCAGTCAGAAAAGCACAATAATGCTAAATGCTGGTTTCTGGAATTATTTTAAAATACTGTATATTACTTATGTGTTGATGTAAAGTGTTGAAACACAAAATATTGCAGCTGTAGTTGGGACTGTCCCATGGCTGGCCTTGTGTGGTAGGGTTGGGGGATGTATGCCAAGGCTGGAATGGGTGTGGTGCTCCAGGTGTCAAATTTGCTTGCTATATCTCTGTTAGCTTTGATAATGCAGATGTCAAAGAATACATGAAAGAAATAAAATGATCAGTCTTCTGTCTAAGATCAAGTGAACAAAAAGCAGGCACTGAAGTAAGAGTGCTGATACTTTATAAAACATGAAAAACAAGAATGAAAAAAATGAAAAGCAAAATCAGGCAAGTTTGCTTTACACTGATAATGTCTCGAACACATAATAAACAGGATATGATTAGCGATCCACTTATAATCCTCTATATGGAAGCTAGCACAACGCCATTTGCATATAAAAGTAAATGCAGTTGATGTAGATCTGGGGAATTCCACTGACAGGTAAAGTGAAGAGTAGAATGCCTCCTTTAGGGTATACCCTTAATTAGTGTTCAGGTGGAGGAGAGATTTTGACCAGATGAAACAATAAAGGTCAAAATAAAAGTTAGTCTTTGAACCAGTAACAGACATTGTCAGGGACGCCATAAGATTTGATTTTAGAGAGGAATATTATGATTAACATTATTAAAGATTTTTTTTAAAATTCAAAAGAGATTGTGGTGCTATATAACTCTTGCTCTATGTTTGAGGTAATATGTCACATAAGTATATAGAGATAATGGTCACATATGTATATAGAGATAATGCGTCATATAAGTATATAGGTTCATAGGTTTATAGGTTCATACTAGGCTATCTGCCCGAGGGCATTTATAAGCCTAGCCCATAGTTTTGTGGCTTACACCACCCCTTTAGTTTGGAGAAACTATGCCCATTATTTTGCTGTGCCTCTGTCGAGCAGTGACACTGAGGTAACCCCTGGGGTGTATCTGCGATCTCCCATCCATTGGTCAAGATTCCTCTTGAACAAGGCCAGCGAGGTGCTCTGCCTCACATAAACCGGGATTTTGTTCCACAGCATAGGGAGTCTTTGGGTGATGAATCTATCCCTCCAGCACGTCCTATTAATATAGGTTCATAGGTTCATACTAGGCTGTAGATTAGTACTAGGCTAACTGTCCTTGTGGACCACTTTAAGCCTAGCCAGTTACCCCACGTGAGAATCAAACTCTGCACCTTTTGTTTGTAAGGTAAATAACTTAAACATTATGCCATCCTGCCTATAGAAGTAATGGTCACATAAGTATATAGAAGTAATGGTCACATAAGTATATAGAGGTAATGGTCACATAAGTATATAGAGGTAATGTGTCACATAAGTATATAGAGGTAATGGCCACATATGTATATAGAGATAATGGTCACATATGTATATAGAGATAATGGTCACATATGTATATAGAGATAATGGTCACATATGTATAGAGAGATAATGTGTCATATAAGTATATAGAAGTAATGGTCACATAAGTATATAGAAGTAATGGTCACATAAGTATATAGAGGTAATGGTCACATAAGTATATAGAGGTAATGTGTCACATAAGTATATAGATGGCAGTAACTATATCAGATCTTGCCTAAAACCATACTGATTATCAGAGAGAAGATCATACCTTTGGGCATACATAAGTAGATAATTCTTCCAGCTACTGGACACATTTTGGCAATGGGGCTGAATTCGATAAGAGTAGATGGGTCAGTGACTCGTGTAAGGGGAAGAATATTGAAGCAGTTATTAAAACTATAGGGTAAGGAATTTGTGGTAAGTGAGGACGGACAATGAAGGTTCAAGGTTTGCAGAGATATTTGGTGCCAATATGAAGTAGTTTAGGGTGAATTGTTTGGAATTAATGTTTGCAATTGCAATGTAGATTATTGGGGTGTTCTAGGACATTTTTGTTGGATATCATTTAAAAGTAGAATGGAGATTTGACAATGAGATTGTTATATGGCATGTCTGTGGTAATTTGAGGTGTATCAGAGAGGGTCTATATTATGATGCCAAAACTGTATGCCATTTCAGCGACACATAAAGACAGAACTACAAGACATGCGAATGGCCAGATCACCGATTTTTTTTCCTAGAGAAAAAAATCTGGTAGGCCAACCAGAGACAACACACCAGCTCAGACATTGCAAAGTGGGAGGTTTCAGCCCCCACAGACCTCCAATGTGGTGGTATGTGCCCCCCACACCCCCCTAACTAAAAATTGGTGATCTGGCTATTCACAAAACTTGTAGTTTGGACTTTATGTGTCTCTGAAATGGCGTTCAGTGTTTAGCTGTTTTGGCGTTGTAATAGAGACCCATCAGAGAAGGACAGGAAGAGTCATAAAACCAAAGCTGAAGCCAAAATCGTAATGGATGCACGATAAATTAAATCCAAAGCCAGAAGTATGAATTACTTCTTTAATAGACCGTAAATTCCACAAACTTGTTCACATTAAGCACATTCATCCACACTAAGGTGGACTTCATCAGAATAACTAACATTGTACACTAGCTGTTTTTTAAAAACTTTTTGGCGCCAAAATCCACCCATCTTGCAAATTTAAAGTAACATGGTATCAATTTTCATGTTAGCCATTCATAAGAATCACAATGTTAACTTTCATTCCCTATCCATTCATTCATAAATTTGCTCAAAGTTCTATAAAAATAAAATCGGATTAAAATAAATAACATACAATACATATATAATATATATAGTATAAAAATGCATATACAAAAAATATATTTTGGTACAATAAATTTCAATTAGGTGAATCTATGAAAAATAATATAAAATAAATGTAAAACCGATATGAAAAATCTGTATGAAAAATCTATAAATGTATTAATGTATTGTATTGGGCTGAGAATCATAGTTGAGAGACTATATGTACTAACCAAAGAAATATATATGTGTAAACATAAACATCCATCTTGTCATCACACAAGAATATGTATATGCCACTTAGATGTATGTACCAATCATGAATATCAATCGTAAATTTTATGAGATAAAATTAGTGGGGTAAAAATTAATACATATATATATATATATATATATATATATATATGTATCTATACTAGCGCAATTGCAAAATAGGTTTTATGGTAATATATTCATTTAATCCAGGTTCTCAAGCGGCATCAGTTAATATTTGCCATATTATTTCTTTTTTACTCAACCGTGCCTTTATATTTCCACCACGTGGATCTATTGTGACCTGGTCGATTATCCCAAATTTAAATGGATGTGCATTACCGTATTTTGCTATATGCCTGTATGGTGCATTGTTTGTATCCTTAGTTCTGATGCTATAAAGGTGGTCGTATATTCTCTTTTTAAATTGGCATTCTGTCTTACCTATATAGTAACTAGTACATGACATACATTTTTCTAAGTATATCACATTTCTGCTGTTACAATTATCTTGCCTATAATTAATGTTGGTCCTAGTAACATTATCTAAAATGACCCCCTTAATATCCAGTATTGCATGGCACTGCCTACAACATCCGCATTTACTAGTATATTTACCCTGATCATTCTTAACTCTTACCAAAGGTCCAGACTCCATTTTTTTCTTTATACTAGCTCCCATTTTGTGTACAAATAAAGGTACTTCACCCAATAATTTCTTTATTTCATGATCCACTACAAGAATATTCCATTTTTTTCTGACTATATTTTTTATGTGATTAACATAAGGAGAGTATTCTAGGACACAAGCCCTATTATACTGTTCAACAGTGTTTTTCTCCTGTACTTCCGAGTTCTTAACCAGTTCTTTACCTAATAGGGGAGGATATTTCTTTCCCCATTCACTCACTACATATTTGATGATATCATTCAACATGTGAATGGGGTAACCTCTAGACTTGAAATTAGTTCCAATGTAATTAATTTCATCTATCATATCGTCATGGTTGGATGTCATACGAGCAGCTCTAATACATTGGCCCTTAAAAATGTTCTTCATCATATTTCTTGGATGGTTACTAGTGTATTTTGAGTAACTATTAGAAAAAGTACTTTTTCTAAATATTTTGGACTGAAAACCATCGTTAGAATTTGAAATGTAAGTGTCCAAATAAGAAATACCTTTTGGGCTACATGTATATGTGAATTTTAAAAATGTACTGGAACTATTCAAAAATTCTGTAAAGGGCTGAATACTCTCTATATTTCCATCCCACAATATAAAGATGTCGTCCAAAAATCTAGAGTAGTACATCACATGTTTGTAATGACTACTACTAAAAAGCTTAGTAGTTTCCCATTCCAACATTACTAGGTTAGCAAAAATGGGGGGACAAGCCACCCCCATTGCTACTCCCCTAGTCTGTCTGAAGTTCTCTCCTTCAAAGTATATAAAGTTGTACTCTAACACCATAGACATTAAATCCTTTATCAATTTTATCTTGTCCCAATCCAAGTCAGAAAACTTCCTTAAACTGTTACAAGAATCCCCTAAACCCTGTTGTTTGGGTCTGCATGAAAATAATTCAATAACATCAGCGGTAATGAAAATAATATTCTCTTTCCACACATTGGTAGTTCATTTTGCCAAGAAAGACCACAAATCTTTAATTAAATGTGGAATGTTGTTATATATGGGTTTCAACCATCTATCTATGACCACACCTAAGGGATGAATTTTGGAATGTCTACCTGACACAATGGGACGGAAAGGAAGCTGTTTAAAACTTTTGTGAATTTTAGGTATGCCTACTATAGTAGCGAGTATAGGATGTTCAATCTTCATATAATTGTACAAATGAAGAGTAATGCGGTTATCCAGGAAAAAATCCGCTAGACACAAATCAATGCGTTTATATCCAAGGTTTATCTCATTAACTGAAACAGTTTCATAATTTCCTGTTTCATATAGTATCTTGTACATTTCATTGATATAATTTAAGGAATTGTATAAAACCACCCCACCCCTCTTGTCTGGTTTCATGACTCTTATATCTTTGTTATCAATTAGTTGAAGCAGTACTTCTCTCTCTCCTTCAGATAAATAGTCTTGAAACCTCAATTTACCCATTTGTTTGTAAATTTTGTAAATATCATTAGTCACTGATTTTTCAAAAATTGTCAAGTTGGGATGAGGTGGCTGTACAAATGTACTTTTCTTCCTTAATTTATCATGTACATATTGCTGAGTATTATTTCTAAAATATAAAGCCAAATTTATTTTTTGAATATATAATTTAATTTCCGTAATGGTGTCAACCAAACTGAATCTGGACCTTGGTATATACTTCATTCCCTTAGATAACAAGGTGAAATGTTCCTGCCTAATGTCAACGCTGGTGCAGTTATATATCTTGAAATTATTATAACTTTTAACTATATCATCACTTAAATCAGAATCTATTTGTTCAATAGGGTGTGTTGTTTCTAATAACATGGTGTAGCTCCCCCCCCCCCCAGTGGTAATTCACATTGAATGTCTGATTCTAATCTTGTCTTTGTTTTCCTCCACTTCCAATTCTTTTTCTGCCCCATAGGAGCTACATATTGTCTCCCTCTCTGAAAAATTTGACCTCTATAATTGTCATTGTTTCTTACTGTCCTAGCATCTGTAATTGTCTTAGTTCCTTCCTGAAAACCCTTTACTTCATTTTCTTTCTACAAATACACCTTACTGTTTTTATATTGATCAACATCTCTCTTAATTTTTTTACTTTTCTTATTGTAAGTAGCCTGCGCCTTTTTGTCAGCTTGGCTATATTGTTTTTTATACAATTTCTCCCATTGAGGGGACAAAAGGTCATTAATAATGGTATTGTTCAATCTCTCAACCTCAGCCAACAATATGCATAGTTTTTCATCGTTTTTCTTAATAAGCAATTTCATAAATTCAAATCCAGATCTATTAAATAACATACTAAAATCTGATTTAGATTGCTCATCCAAGTACACGCCCATGGGAACCTTAAAAAATCGCAGCCCATAGATACTATATTCAAAGCAATACATTTGCTCAAATAAGCATTATTGATTTTGATCCCCTTAATAGCAGTCAGATTTTTGCCCAAAATGTATATTAAATCTTTTAAAGTTCCTTGAGTAGTAGTGTGTTTTTGACCTACTCATGGATCAGCTTGAGTTTCAAAATTAAAATCAAAGTCTTTAGACAAAAAACAGTCTAATTGATTAACACCTCGTCCAACACTAGTATTGAGAGCCACACAGTCCCTAGGGCTTGAACAACAAATGACAGTACCTTTTTGGTTGGCCAAACTCTTGTTAACGGCAGTGGAATAAGGTTTAATGTTCATAGGGTGTTTAGGTCTCGCGCCCGTACGCTCACTTTCCTCATTAATGTTGAAAATTGAAAAATCAAAGTTGCATTCCTTTTCAGAAGAAATACTTCTGTTATGAGTATCACCCTTAGTTTTCAAACATCCAGAATCTCCAACCGTTGGTCGACTGTTACCTACTCCCTGGCCATTGGGTATTTCCAACTGTAACAAATTGCTACTAATGTTGCAAGTTGGCAACATCCCCTGTGTGCCTTTACTTTTACCATCCACATGGGAGAATAACTCTATCAATCTAGTTACTTCACCTTTTAAAATTTGAACTTCTGACTGAAGTCGCTGCACACCATCCCGGTCCAATAAGGCATTAGGTATTTCATTAGTAACATCCATAACTGAACAACAAAAATGATTCACGGAACCAGCTGCCAACAACTGAATAGTAATTAAACCAAAGCTGAAGCCAAAATCATAATGGATGCATGATAAATGAAATCCAAAGCCCGAAGTATGAATTACTTCTTTAATAGACCATAACTTTCACAAACTTGTTCACATTAAGCGCTTTCATCCACACTAAGGTGGACTTCATCAGAATAACTAACATTGTACACTAACTGTTTTTTTTTTAATTTTTTGGTGCCAAAATCCGCCCATCTTGCAAATTTAAAGTAACATGGTATCAATTTTCATCATGTTAACCATTCATAAGAATCACAATGTTAACTTTCATTCCCTATCCATTCATTCATAAATTTGCTCAAAGCTCTATAAAAATAAAATTGGATTAAAATAACATATAATACGTATATAATATATATATATATATATATATATATATATATATATATATATATATATATAGTATAAAAATGCATATACAAAAAATATATTTTGGTACAATAAATTTCAATTAGGTGAATCTATGAAAAACAATATAAAATAAATGTAAAACTGATATGAAAAATCTGTATGAAAAATCTATAAATGTATTAATGAATTGTACTGGGCTGAGAATCATAGTTGAGAGACTAAATATATGTACTAACCAAAGAACTATATATGTGTAAACATAAACATCCATCTTGTCATCATACAAGAATATGTGTGCCACTTAGATATATGTACCAATCATAAATATCAATCGTACATTTTGTGAGATAAAATTAGTGGGGTAAAAATTAATATATATCTATACTAGCGTAGTTGCAAAATAGGTTTTATGGTAGCTTTTTAGTAGTAGTCATTACAAACATGTGATGTACTACTCTAGATTTTTGGACGACATCTTTATATTGTGGGATGGAAATATAAAGAGTATTCAGCCCTTTATAGAATTTTTGAATAGTTCCAGTACATTTTTAAAATTCACATATACATGTAGCCCAATAGGTATTTCTTATTTGGACACTTACATTTCAAATTCTAACGATGGTTTTCAGTCCAAAATATTTAGAAAAAGTACTTTTTCTAATAGTTACTTAGAATACACTAGTAACCATCCAAGAAATATGATGAAGAACATTTTTAAGGGCCAATGTATTAGAGCTGCTCATATGACATCCAACCATGACGATATGATAGATGAAATTAATTACATTGGAACTATGTTCAAGTCTAGAGGTTACCCCATTCACATGTTGAATGATGTCATCAAATATGTAGTGAGTGAATGGGGAAAGAAATATCCTCCTCTATTAGGTAAAGAACTGGTTAAGAACTCAAAAGTACAGGAGAAAAACACTGTCGAGCAGTATAATAGGGCTTGTGTCCTAGAATACTCTCCTTATGTTAATCGCATAAAAAATATAGTCAGGAAAAACTGGAATATTCTTGTAGTGGATCATGAAATAAAGAAATTATTGGGTGAAGTACCTTTATTTGTACATACAATGGGAGCTAGTATAAAGAAAAAAATGGAATCTGGACCTTTGGTAAGAGTTAAGAATGATCAGGGTAAATATACTAGTAAATGTGGATGTTGTAGGCAGTGCCATGCAATACTGGATATTAAGGGGGTCATATTAGATAATGTTACTAGGACCAACATTAATTTTACGCGAGGTAATTGTAACAGCAAAATGTATGTCATGTACTAGTTACTATATAGGTAAGACAGAACGCCAATTTAAAAAGAGAATATATGACCACCTTTATAGCATCAGAACTAAGGATACAAACAATGCACTATACAGGCATATAGCAAAATACGGTAATGCACATACATTTAAATTTGGGATAATCGACCAGGTCACAATAGATCCACGTGGTGGAAATATAAAGGTACGGTTGAGTAAAAAAGAAATAATATGGCAAATATTAACTGATGCTGCTAGAGAACCTGGATTAAATTATTACATTACCATAAAACCTATTTTGCAATTGCGCTAGTATAGATATATATTAATTTTTACCCCACTAATTTTATCTCACAAAATTTACGATTGATATTCATGATTGGTACATACATCTAAGTGGCACACATATTCTTGTGTGATGACAAGATGGATGTTTATGTTTACACATATATATTTCTTTGGTTAGTACATATATTTATTCTCTCAACTATGATTCTCAGCCCAGTGCAACACATTAATACATTTATAGATTTTTCATACAGATTTTTCATATCGATTTTACAGTTATTTTATATTGTTTTTCATAGATTCACCTAATTGAAATTTATTGTACCAAAATATATTTTTTGTATATGCATTTTTATACTATATATATTATATACGTATTGGATGTTATTTATTTATTTATTTATTTATATTTGTTGACTGGGAGTGTCCGACTGGACGTAGGTCCATTTTCAGCAGAGGCCCGGGGAGAAAAGCTCCACAATTAAAATAAACAGACAGTAGTTACATTGGATTACATAGCGAATAATAATTTACATAGCAATTACTTACAACATATTTACAGATGAAGAACATAGTACATCAGTAGACAACTAGAATCTTTATCTGTGAAGTACATAACAGACATTAACAGATGTTACGATAAGATGTTCATGCTGTATAATAAGTACTGGCTTATGAGCATCTGAGCTTGCTATAATCAAAGTAGTTAGTGGAGTGGAAAGAAAGGTAGTGGTTGGATGGGGAGGGTGATATTAGAGTGGGAGTTGCAAGGGCATAGCCAGCATGTTTTTAGGTGCGCTTTTAGTAAAGTTTTGAAGTGGGTGCATGATGGCACGGAGGTAATTGTGGGTGGGAGGGAGTTCCATAATTTGGCTATGGTGCAAGAGAATAGTGCTTCACCAGCAGAGTTATTGGTTTTGGTGATCTGCAAGTGATTTTTGTTGCTGGATCTTAGTGGTTTGGTGGTGCGATAGGGTTGGAGTAGATTCTGGGGGGATGGTACATTTAGTAGCTGATTTACTAGTTTGTGGGTGAGCGAGAGTTGATACCATTGAAGGAGGTGAGGGAGTTCAAGCCAGCCCAGTTCAGCAAGTGAGAGACTGGTGACTACGGTAGGATTCCCCTGTGGCGAATTTGGCAGTTTTGTTGTAGCAGGTCTCTAGCTTGTTTAGATCGCATTGCCTTAGGTTGGTATATATTGGACAGGCATAAAGTAGGCTGGAGATAAGGTGGGAATTTGCTATTGAAATCTTTGCTGCTTTGATGAGAAGTTGCTTATTTTTGTATAATGCTCCTAGTTTTTTGTGGACTTTTTTTATGGTCAAGGATATGTGAATGTCAAATTTTAGTTTATTGTCTATTTCCACTCCTAGCAATTTGGTTTGTTCAGTTGTGTATATAGTAGTGTTGTCTTTTGTTGTGATGTTAAAGTGAGAGTTGTTTTGAGTATGTTTGGTGGGTTGGAAGATGAGTAGTTTAGTTTTGTTTGGGTTGAGTATTAATTGGGCATCGGATAACCAAGTTTCAACAGAAGAAAAGGCTTCCTGTGTGACTTTTTGCAGTTTGGGTAGGGACTGGGCTGAGCAGATGATGGTTGAGTCATCTGCGTATTGTATGAGTGTGCCATGTTTGGTGGCAGAGGCTAGATTATTGGTGAAAACAAAGAAGAGTAGGGGTCCAAGGATGGTTATTTATTTTAATCCAATTTTATTTTTATAGAGCTTTGAGCAAATTTATGAATGAATGGACAGGGAATGAAAGTTAACATTGTGATTCTTATGAATGGTTAACATGATGAAAATTGATACCATGTTACTTTAAATTTGCAAGATGGGTGGATTTTGGCGCCAAAAAGTTTTTAAAAAACAGTTAGTGTACAATGTTAGTTATTCTGATGAAGTCCACCTTAGTGTGGATGAAAGCGCTTAATGTGAACAAGTTTGTGGAATTTATGGTCTATTAAAGAAGTAATTCATACTTCTGGCTTTGGATTTCATTTATCATGCATCCATTACGATTTTGGCTTCAGCTTTGGTTTTATGACTATTCAGTTGTTGGCAGCTGGTTCTGTGAGTCATTTCTGAAGGACAGGAAGAGGGAGAAAGTAATTAACTCTTGTATAACTAGGTTAATGAGATTAGACTACATTATATTTCACAGATTAGACTTTGGAAGTATTTTTTTGGACATGGTGTACTTTAATGTTTTCACAAGTGCTTTGGTTGACTAAGTTGAGACATTTTAACAGAAACTGAAATAATCAGCATAGGCTATTCTACTGTTAGGGTTGCTGCAGAATTGTTTTCAGACTGCATATTTAGCTTTAATTGTTGTTGTTGTGTCTTTCGGCTTTTCCCGGTTAGGGGTTGCAACAGCGGAACTCAGGTCTGATAATGATTTGTAGTTGATTTTTACGTGCCGAGTTATCAGCCCTGATGCACAAATTTCAACGAAGGTATGCCCATTCACGCATGTCTCCACGCAGAAGACGCTCTTAGCTGAGAATCGAACCGGACAGTGTCTTACTGTATGCGTCAACACTACCGCAGCACCACCACTGCTTTTACCCATATCTAGCTTTAATTAATTGATTAAATTCATTGGTAATGCAAGAGATGTTGTAGTTTTTAAACCTGATCTTTAGTGGGAAAACTTGTCCTGAAGTGCTAAAAGCATATTGCAGAATTTGAAAATTTCCACTTCCCATGGCTTGTGCTACCGTCTCAAAACATTTAATAAATTCCTTCAACAGGATCGACCTTAAAGAAAGCCAAATTGCTGAGTGTCATGTTTTATAACATTTTTATATTGAAGTTTATCACGTCTGTTATGACCAGTTCTATGGTTTTGCAGATGAGGCTTGTCAGGCTGATGGGTCTGTACTTTCTGGGGTCACCATTGTAAAGAAGTATCAAACCTGCTGTGTGCCAAATCTTGGGACAAAGCCGGGAGATCAGCTCAGGCTGAATAATTGCTGGACTGGGTCCACCAGTGCATGTTTGTTGCTGTTCAGCATACAGCCTGGCATGTTATCAGGTCCCATTTGAAAGTCAGCAAAGTGCTTATTTTCTTTCTTTTTTTCTGTAATTAGTAGTACAGGGTACAGATAAAGCTCCATACATTACAAAGAATTATGATTTGGTGAACATAGCTCTTAATTCTTGACATGGATTGGAGAGTATTTTTAACAGGTGTTCCTGTGATGATGGGTGGTTTGAACCTTATGTATATGTGGATTTGGTATATATATGTTTCTGAGGTTAATCTAGCACTGGATTTGTTTGGAAATATATTTACAATATTCTTTGGATAAGAGTAAGTAATGCCGTTTTGAAACAGTTCACAGCAATGTTGAGTGTTATTTTACAACTTCATGATGTAAGTAAAGAAGGATTTGTAATTATCCTTAGCTTCTACTACCAGCCTAAGTTCAATAGAAGCCTTTGTTTGACTGGTGGTATTTCTCAGTACTCTGGATAATCTATTTCTTTATTTATTGCATATGTTGACTCGGAAATTCTGACTGGGCATTTATCCCTTTTCAGAGGAGGTCAGGCAAGAAAATGTATACAAAAGTAAAAACATTTATGGAAAGTGTAAGGCGCAATACAATAATATAAAAGACAAAGCATACAAAAATACAATGTTATAGAAGGCAGCCATCAAGCAATACGACAAACAGAAAACATTATTTAGCCCTGTACACTTGGATTACGGACATTAGAAGTCTTATCGTGAGACAGCTGCATATTGGAATTATTTAGTTTAGTTCAAGATGGACTGTTATTAACATAACTAAAGCTATTTTGATGTTAACCTTGATTTGTGGTTCTCTAATTTTGCTATATTTTACACTTTTGCTACATATATTTTCTAACAAGTTTTTTTCCTTATTTTATTGTCTACGTGTGTTTGTGGACTCATAACACATGTGGAACGTCAGACCATGTTGGGTAAGGTACTACACTCTGCAGCACTGGTAGCTAATTTAATGCATGATGTTATAACAGGTCAAGTCTTCCCTTCATTCAAGGCACTGGAAAACTATGGAGGTATGCAGTAGAGTTAGATGCTCTTTTATCAGACAATACCCCAAGTAAAAATTGGGAGGTTCCAACATCAGCTTGGCAAACTGCTATAATTAGAGAGTCATAATAAAGTAAAATGCATAATTATAGAAACATCAAAAGGAACTAAAATCTGGCTTTGGTTGGAAGGGATTAAAAAAAAGCTGTGTATTATCAGACGCCAGTTAGTAATGAAGGGTGTGTGTATAGAGAGATTGAGGGAGAAACCCATAGTGATATACTCACTAAGCAATGAATGGTAAGGTCTAAACAGAGGGCTAGTCAGAAAAGGGGGCTCAGCGGCATGCAGTTAGAAAACTTGAAAAAGTTGAGGTCAAAATAAAGGAATTTCCAAAGCCAAAGGCAGAATAAAAATCACAGGTATGAGTTTGTACAGGAAGAAATAAAAAACAAAGAAACACCTATACCTATATTCATAGGTGAAGACTCCTGAAGCAGTACCACTTCAAAAAACAATGTTAAGTAAATAGCCAAGGAGCTAGTGTTACTTTTTCCAGGGTAGGCTCCCCAAGTAAATACTTAATACTTATGGAGCAGGAAACATCATCTATGCCTAGTTAATAGACCAGCATTGCCACTGTTTTTAAGTAAAGCAGTTAAGAACTTCAGAGTACCACCTTCACACTGAGTAGTGGTGTGGTTTAATAAAACTTTAAAGAATATTTTTAAAAAGACTATAGAACAAGATGATAAGAACTGTGATCAGCTACTTCTCTGCCTCGTTTTTGCTGAAAAAGAAGTGACTTCAACAGGATTTACCCTGTTTGAGGTACTGCGTGGGAGATATCCCTGAGACTTGAAGAACACAGCAAAGAAGCCCACATTATATCTGAAACGTATTCAAATTTTAGAGTGGATTAGCTTATAGAGAGACTAGGCAATGCGAGATTTTTCTCCAAACTAGATTTAACTAAAAGAGATATTGGCAGAATCCCCTCATCTCTGAAACCAAAGAGAAGATAGCATTATCCACCCTGAAAGTATTGTTTCATTATACTGTTTCACCGTTTGGACTTCACAGAGTTCCTGCCACCTTTAAAAAGGACCACGGATGAATTTCTGATACCTCACACTGGGGCCTTGATGACATAGTAATTTATTAAGAAGATTGAGAGTCACATTTAGCCAAATTACAAAACAGGTTGGGCTCTTTAAGTCTGGCAGAACTTTTTGTTAGTATCTAAACTACAGTAAAACCTAAAAATATCTAAACTGCAGAAATATCAACACTCAAAATACTGACAAGATGGAAGGTAAACTAGGCCAGAATTTATGCCCTTTCCCCACTGTTGTGCAACTCGGAGTTGGTATAGATAATTAGCATTGTATGTTGGGGGATGCCGCCCTGCAAAAACATTGAAAGATATGACAAAATTTAACCCCATAGTAAACCATTGAAAAATCTGACAAACATTGAACCACATTTTGTCAATGTTTTTGCAGGGGGGCACCTCACATCTCCTGCCTATTATCTATACCAACTCTGAGGTCAAACAGCAGTGGGGAAAAGGCAGGGTTGGGAGGGTGGACTAATGGTTAAGGTGTTTGTCTTACAAACACAAGGTGCAGGGTTTGAGTCTCATAAGAAATAATTAGCTAGGCTTAAAATGGCTCACAAGGGCAGTTAGCCTAGTACTAATCTATGAACCTATGAACCTACAAACCTTTGATAAGTGCACAATCTGAGAGAGGGAGAGAGAGAGTTGTTATATAGTCAGCTGCTATAAAGATTACATAAGTAAACATGTAATCTACAATATGCATGCAAGGACTCTTAAATTCCAGTTCTAGAATATCTCATTGCTTAAAATAAATGTATTTTAAAATGTATCTAATGGTATACCTTGTGCATGACTGGATATGTCTTTGTTCCTGCTACAATTAGTCTTTTTTTAAGTGGTGACATTATCAGTCCAAGAGAATAGATAGGAGTTAAAAAAAAAAACACAAAAGTTGTTGGCAGTGAACAGAATTTAATTGTCTGGCCTGAAACCATGGTCAACATGCCAGCATTATTTGTGTCAATGTTTTGTACAACACAAGTTAAGCACAATCAGACCTAGGATCAGGTACTAGGTTGCTTTCATATTCGCGCACACACAAACCGACAGAACATCATTTTCATAGGCATGACTTGACATTTGCACAAGGCTGACATATCTGTATTCTACATAGCCCATATAACTAATGCACACACACACACACACACACACACACACACACACACACACACACACACACACACACACACACACACACACACAATCGCTATGTGTGCAAAATGTAAAATTTATATAATGCAACTAAATTAAATGTGCCCAGATAATATGAGCAAAAGTGCAAAAATACTGTCTGAGTCTCCACAAATGAAGAACTGCCAACTTGTATCCTTGCTAAGGTAGGTGCATTTACCAGTTTTGCTTAGCTGAATGTAATAATAGAGTTAGCATCAGTTTGCTTGTCTTTAGTATTATTTTACCTTTCACCTCTATTAAAAAAGAATGGCTTAATCTGAATCTTGAAAATGTTAAAAAGTAAATTATCAGTTTGTAGCATATTATGTAAGTTATACTTTATCTCCATATAGTGGTAACATGGATAGGAATGGAACTTACACTCAACCCAAAGCATAAAATAAGCCACAAGTGTGATTGCCTAAGGCAGCAAATAAAACCTCCATATTCACTTCTTGTGTTAAACACTACAAGTTCAGTACGTATGTCTGCAAAATGGCAGTACAAGTTTCCTAACACCATCGCAAAGTGCAAGTATTTTAACTGCTAACAATGGTTAACTCCCTGTAGTAAATTAACTGTACCTTGTAGTTTTATTGAAAGTTTTCACTATATGCCTTGCACTGGTTTGTTGATGCACCTAGTTTAGACTCCTTTGAAAATAATTCTTTAGAGAATCCCAATAAGCACATTATTGTGGCTGGATTGCTGATAAGTATTCATGCCTGAAAATAAATGATTTTAAGCATAAGCTGATAGGTTCATAGGTTCACACACATCTGAAGGGCCATCAAGCAGCGTAGTTGTGATCCCCTTTGGTTTTGAAAGTATATTAGTCACCTCATTAATAAGATTATTTCCACATACCGGAGATATGAATTTATGGTTTTCCATCTACTCAACAAGTCTAGTTTTGAAAGTAGGTAGAGTGTTACTTTATTTGACATGGAGAGAGAGAGTTAATTTCAAAGGCAAGGAATGCATTAACCTTAAAAATCTGTCCTCTTAATAGGCGTTGTTGATCTAGTGGTGGCCACTAATGACTTTGACATGAGTGCTATTCAACCTGTTGGTTCTGGAAAGATGGAATAGGTTAACAAGTGTATGGGCTTTCAGAGGTCCTACAAATTAGGAGAGATAACCCTCAGTAGTCTAAATGACAGAGAAGAGGGATGGGACTTTTGTGTCTTCTAGTGTATCTTAGATTATGTTCAGAAATGTTCTTACTTGGAAACTGTTGCACCTTTGGTGTACTTCAAGTTGGCCAAAGTACTTTGTGCGGTACATTAGAAAAGAAGGTCTAATAATAAAAGACTATATAGGGACCAAGGCTGCATTTGACCTAGATAAGATACTATCACATATCAGCTGAACAATACAGAAGGACTTCCAAATTGCAAGTGAAACATGGTGGTCAAAAGAAAGATTGTTATTAATATATATTCCAAAATGCCAGATAAGTATATCTGGTTTTAGAGGAGTATTAGTAATGTGGGAAGAGGAGGATGTAATGCCTTTCTCAAAGGAAATACTGCATTCTTGGTATTTAAGGTGAGAACAAGACTGCTCAAGGTCCTTCTGGAGTATCTGAGTGTCTGTTGGGAATTTGACCATTGTACCCAATTTCTACAGTCCTTTGATGTCTGCTTTCACTTCTGAGAAGTAGATGGCAAACAAAAGGGGAGCTCAGAATAGAGCCCTTTGGAACCACACAAATGATACCCTTCTGTCTAGAGGAGGTACCTCCTACCTTAGTAGTGTGGGTACTGTTGGAGAGCCAGCTGGCTATTCAGTAGACTACATATGGGTTTATGTTAAGTTGGGGAGAGTTTATCTATGGTATCAACATGTGGAATGACGTTAGAGCCCGTGGCAAGGTCAAGGTAAGCAGTGTGGACTGTCAGACCCTCATCCAGGGCTTCACTGAGCTTTTCAAGGAAATTGTCTAAGTTTACAAGGCATGATCTGCCTTTTTCAAATTCACATTAGTTTGGGTCTAGTGTTTTTTTTTGAATACCTATGTCACTGTTTAACATCTCAGCAATTATGCACTCGATAACTTTATAAATTATACTTGTGAGGGTAATAGGTCTATAGTTTCTGGGGTCTTTATGGGACTGCATTTGTATAATGGTACCATTATGGTGCTGCTCCCCATTTCAGGAACATAGACAGTGCCATGGCATAACACCCTGATTATGTCCCAGGCAACCTGAGTTCAGTTAGTGGTTCAGGCTTCTGAGGCATTGGCAGGGAAGGATGAGCATGCCTATCCAGGAGGAGAGGTGCCCCTGGATGCACCTTGGGCATTAATGCCTAGCAGAAGCTGGGAACACATGGGGAAATTATCCTAAAATGAAAATGGTAAAGGGGCATTAACTGAGTTGTCACAGATGTGGAACAATAGGTCAGTACATCCCCATTGCACATCTGTTCTCTGGATATTTTCAGGTGCACAAAAGTGAGGGAGCTTAGGGTATTAAGCAAAAGACACTCCTCAGCCTTTATGTCCTCAATGGCTCTGCGTGAGCATCAGAGTAAGTCTAGGGGAGGTATATCCAGTAGATGAAGATACGTCCTGGGGGCACATTATTCTTGGCTGAAAGGAGCCAAAAAAAACCCCCAGGAAAATAACCTGTGGGGAGCCTTAAACTGATGAGGCTTAAGAGCAGTTTGGCTATGTGGTGCTTGACATTGACTAGCAGATATCTGTGGATGTTTGCAGGTCCCATGGAGCTGGAATTTATGGTTTTAGATAATATTGGTAAAACTTGTGCCGTGTGCTTTGGGAGGGATAGGAGGCTTGGGGACATCTGTCAGGGTTAGAGATATAAAATTAACACTACATTTGTCTGTAAGAATATTAGCAATAGCTTTGGCATCAATGTAGGAGAGTCCATTGGAAATAAGTCTTTTATGGTAACAGGCTCCCTTTGTAACTTTCTTAATATACCTGAAGGAAGCCATGTGGTTATCATTAGAGTTGGTAGTGATACTAAGTTCATACCTAACCTTCCAGTCATTGTTGGTTTGCTTGAGGATTTTATTTATTAGTCTTAAATCTCATTTATAGTGGGAGGGTGGAGATCTGTTACAGATACCTATTTTCATTTTTTTGTTGTCAAACTTCTTTATGTAGGAATTCCACCATTCTGAACTTACCATTATTAAGGCTGATGGGAATATACTCATTCATGCATCTGTCTATAAGGGAATAGAATTCAACATATCATGCAAGAGCATCATATACTAGGTTATTTGGAGAGCTACACCATGAACTGGTGTCAAGATGGCTTGTAAATAGGAAGATATCATGGATTAATCACAAAATACTGTGCTTTTTTCTTTTTTGGGGTTTAAAAGTATGTTTTAAGAGAGAAGGCTGTTTCTAGGTGATTGGATTTTACTGAAGAGGTAATGACATTAAGGGTAGTACTGGAAGGGTAGAACTTCGTGAGGACATGGTGAAGAAGTAGAAGTTAGAGAAGACATGGTCAAGAAGTAGAAGTTAGAGAAGACATGGTCAAGAAGTAGAAGTTAGAGAGGTCATGGTCAAGAAGTAGAAGTTAGAGAAGACATGGTCAAGAAGTAGAAGTTAGAGAGGTCATGGTCAAGAAGATTATTACTGTGGTAGGAAAGGGAACAATTTGGTTAGGGAAATAAGCGTTAATAAAACTAAGGAGTCTGACTATTTTTGTTGCCAGTTGTATAGGTATGCCTATTTATAGCTGGGTACTTAAATACATCCAAAATATGTGCATCTGGTTTGATGAACATCTTTTTATCTCACTTCAATGCTCAGCATGCTCAGAGGGGGCATAGAAGGAGAACTTTAGCAGCAGTGATATGGCAGGTAGTTTTACTGATTGTTACCTTGACCTCTGTTCCAGTATGGTACAATGCATGATTTTTATGAAACAATAGGCTCCTTAACAAATATGAATATACTGCCAAAGCTGCCTGCAGACATAAATGCATGATAGGCCCTGAACCCTGCCTTCAGTCTAGAACTAAGTTTCTGTAACTGCACAAATATGTATATCAGTAAGGCAGAGGAAAATGTCAAGCTTGAACATTTTGCTATAAAAGCTTTGAGCATTCAGCAGTGCTACCTTGAAACTATCAATATTAGATTTGACTAAAAGGGTATGCTCAAGAGTTGAAATTTGCCTAAAAAGGTGCTATATGGACAGCAAAGACATTAACCAGTAAGGGAAAGTTATAAGATGAGAGATGCAGGACATCTCTGGCAAAACAAGAGGGTTTCAAAACGATTTCCTCTTAGACAGACACATTCTGCATCTTTGAAGTCAATTATTTTATCATTAAACATAGACTTAATAATTAGTGGCCGTGGAGCACTGCTCAGCACCAGGGGCTTTCCTTCCTTGCAGACGTGGGACAAGAGCGCAGTAGTGCCTCCCTGCATTTCCTCCAGGGTGGAGCACCTAAAGTTTTTCAGTCCTGCATGCGCAATCACAAGGTTATACTCATATTTATTACAGTGATGGGTCCTGAGCATCCTTGTAACATCCTTAATCCCAGCACCAGAGAAACAGTTTACTAGTGTTAGTCTGCCTAACTAAGGAATTATCACTACCAAGGATCTTGTGACTCTCTGCAGGCCTATGGGACCTTAAGGGAGCAGGGTTACAGATTTTGTGGTTCATACCAGAAATATATTTGGGCGTAGGTGTGGACAGAGATACATGTACATTCCTGGGTGGCTAAGAATTGCTGCTTGGGTCTGGGCAGTTTAGATAGAGGTTTTACATATACTGGCAAAGTTTAATGCTGACAATGTGACATCAGGTGTTGCTGAATGACAAGCCTCTAACTAAGTATGCACTTATATCTCTCATATACAGAATCAGGGAGGTCCAGAAGAAAAGACTTGTTAATAAATATGAGGCAGTTGCTATTTGCATCAAAACTAAAGCTAGCAGACCGGCAAGGAAAAAGGTATGAACAATCCATTTGTTGATGATTGTAGGGACTGGACTTGTTTATTTGAGATCTTATTGGAGGAATTAAGCAAAAGTTGTTAAGAAAGAAAGAAAAACTAGTGATTTGCCTGTTTGATACTATCTGACTACTAGTAGTGGTAGTAGTCGAACTATAGTTGTGTACAGCTAGGCATCACTGTCTTTTGTTCACCGGGCGATAAACAACTTCACTAATCCCAAGATTAGTGAAGAATAAAGGAGAGGACCTCTAGACTTCTGTCTAGCAAAAGGCTTGATAGCAGCCAATACAGGATTCAGAAAGAGAGACAGTCACAAGATCACATACAAGAATATACCTCTCAACCTGGAAAGATCAAAAATCTGGACAAAAGCCCATGAAAAGTAGCCACAACTCACCAAAAAATAGGGGGTACTTATTAACATAAATTTACATACATAATCACATAGCCCCACTCACTCCAGTGGAATTGTAGTATACCATACCAGCATGAAGAATGAAGCCCCTACTACATAACTGTCAACTGTCCTGATTTTTTACTCAAATTTTTGGTCCCTTCTTCATAAAATTTGCATTTTTCTGGCAAATCATTGAGGATTGAAGTCACTAAATAATGCTAAATAAAGTCAGCCATTTGAATTTCAGACTCCATACCCATCAGAAAATACATAATAATGCAAAACATGTTATTCTAACAACTTTCTAAGTTTCTAGGAGCAATATTTAAAATGCGTCCCTATTTTTGGGCCTTTGTCCCCCCATTATTTCTGGGTTTGTCCAGATTTCTTGCAGTTGCACTGACAGGTTGAAAGGTACACCTTACACTGTCACCACAACAAATGAATGTTATGTTAAATCAATCACTGTGAGTTCATAGTCAGACTATTGTGTGCAAGTTCTGAAATAATAATTATGGTTCTGTTCACCAGCTAACAAAAGTAATCGATGATGGTGAACTTGTGTGAAATGTGATTTTATTTGTTAACTGGTTAAGTGGGCTAGCCTGTGGACCTTGCTATGGGACAAGACCAGCTTATTAAAATGTATATTAATTTCAGTTTATTAATGATGCTATAATATGATTGTTAAAAAGCAAATATAATTTGTATGCTGGGCTGGGGAAAATACAGCTTCATAAGCCACAGTGTTGCTGTCTTTTAAACTGCATTCTTTTAGTATGCAGTAAGAGAGAATAGTATGTGTTGCATGAAGTGAGGCATGTAGTTATTACAAAAAAAGGAATTTGTTAGCCTGACTCCTCCAGGCTAGGAGTGCGTTGTTGCTAGGGTAGGTTTGAAACATCCAAGGTCAAAAACAAGACCCCTAGAAGCAGGTGAATCATGTATAGGAAGGTGTTCACATGAAGTCTGAGGTGAAAATCATGAGGGATGAGGACATTGCAAAGTTTTTTATAGGACACAGTCATTGTAACGTAATGAAAGTGCATGACTGGGTTTGATAAGAAAAATGTATCAAAAATGTGGTTTGTCTCTGTTCAGAGAAACTATTTTGACATCTGCTATGAAGACCGTCTCCCAGCGCTGTAAAAATAAAATTTCTGTTTGCACATCCTGAAGTGTTGTTCCTGACTAAAGGCATATAAGGTAAATTCTTAATGTTATTTATTTATTCATGACTGTAACAACCTTTTTAACCACTACTACGTTATGAGTATCATGGGACAGTATGAAATTTTGGTGGGATGGCACAACTTTTTGCAAGTCCCTGAAGCATTTGTTATTGTGGTCTTCATTATTTAATGAAAGCAATCAGCAACGAGTATTCTCCAATGTCAGGCATCAACATGAAATACAGCCACGTATCAAGATCAAATAGCATAAATACCAGATAAACCTTACCTCCCTTTATTGATTCACTCACAGAATGATACAGAGTCAGGCATAAAGAATGCATCAGACCAGATGGTTATCTAAAGTGTGGAGTTAGTGTTAAACGTGCAAAAATACTGCAAACACGCATTCCCAAAAATAATCAGAAATTGGTCACAGTATGGAAGCCACAGTACGTTTGCATTTACCATAAGTAAATACTGTAATAACCACCACATACCTAAACAAAAAATGAATACAAAACATAACAGCACACTAAACTTTCTTAAGAAAACATACTTTCCAGTGTGCAAGTCAGGAGTCGGACTCAATGTATGATCATGATTTACAACAAATATCTTAACTCAGTTACTTATATTTTGCTTTCTGTAAAGAATCTAACCTGCTGCACCTGGGACATTTTAAATGCAGAGTAAAGTACAATTATTGCAAATAAAACAGGAATGTAAACTTTAACTGCAGTCACACTTTACAGAAAGACCCTCATGCCATGTCAGGCATTACAGAGCAAACAGAAGAATAAATATCCTGTACCATGTTGATTAGTTGAGTCTGGTTCAGGATATTTTACTAAGCTAGGAGTGAAGTTTCAGAACATTATAATAAATAATGGCAGACATTTGAATTTCAGACTTCATATTCCTCAAAAAAATACATAATAATTCAAAAGTTGCTATTCTAACAACTATTTGAGTCCATCGCTGGCCACCCTAAGTTTCGGGTAACTTCCTTACTCCAGAGTCCAACAACACACCATGTGCTTATCTCAACAACAAACAGGTTCTAAATCTGGAGTCCTGTTCTCCTACTCCTATGATACAGCAAAATGACAATGACTTACAGCAAATTAGCATACCCACTTAACCCACAAGTTATCCCGCCATCTTCTTACTCCTCAGAATGTCCCCTTTGCTCTGAACTCCTGCAGCAGTAACAATGAAACAGCAAATTAGCTTACCTATCTTCTTTTTCCTGTTCTCAGAATGCCCCTTTGCTCCAGACTCCTGCAGCAGCATCAGTGAAGCAGTAAATTAATATCGTGTCTTCTTTCTCCTCAGAATGTTTTGCTCCAAAGTCTGAACTCCTGCAACAGTGACAATGAAATAGCAAATTAGCATACCCATCTTCTTTCTCCTCAGAATGTTCCCTTTGCTCCAGACTCCTGCAGTAGTGACAGTTCCCATTTCTGAATAAAGTAAACCTTTCAAATCTGAACACCTTGTCTAACTTTCTACTGTTCTCCTGAATCTTCTCCTCCATTTCCCAGTTCTGCCCCAGTCTCCAAAGCCAACAGGGAGTCAGGCACTGCCTCACTTAGCTGATGTCTTCACTCATAACCCTTGCTCATGATGGCATCAGCCATAACATAAAATGTAAATAAAATTTAAGAAAAAAAATTGGGACTTGAAGGGGCCACTCGGAAATTAATGGCACCCCATTATTTTGCCCTCAAAATTGGTAAATACCAAAGAATTCGGTACAGTTGAGAGGTATGTACAAGAGTGGCCAACATGAAATTCAGGTACTTCCTCCTAGTAAGGAAAGGGTACTGGGGTAGAATCAGTGGTTGCAAAGTCACCCCCAGTGAAACAGTCAGTCCACAGCTTAAACCACTGGTTGCCATAATCAGTTGCAAGCAGTGGTCATAGAAGGCTCTAAGGTCAACAGATATCAGCCTGAAGACCTGAAAGTTGACTGGAGAGAAACTACAACAGTTCAAGAAATTACTCAGAGCTCTAGTACCCCAGGAAGAGGAGGAAATAGATGGAACTGAAGAAGAAGAATGGCAGCACCTCAAAAACAGCATGTGTGAGGACTTTAGAACAGATATGTGGCCGAGCCAGGTATGGAAGTAAGATGCATAAGGAAAGATGGTGGTGGAATGCAGAAGTCCAAGAAGTCATCAAAAGAAAGAAAGATTGCATGAAAAAGTGGAAGACAGAAAAGACAGACCAGGCTAGAAAGAAATACTGGATGGCTGACAAGGAGCTAAGAAAAGAGTTGCAGTGGCAAAGAAAGGGCATCAGAGGCACTCTACCAGATTCTAGAATGTGACTCAGTAGGTGGCACAAAGAAACTATATCAGGGTGCAAGGCAAAGACCGAAAGATGAAGATATTCAGACACCCTTCATAAGGGATGCCAGCAACACTCTGCTCACCAGTCCCTAGGACATCAAAGGCAGATGAAGGAGTACTTCCAGCAGCTTCTAAAAGAAGAAAACCCCACAGAAGCTGTACTGCCCCAGATACAGCCTATGATGAGAGAAGAAGAGGAGCCCAATATAGAATAAGTAAGAATAGCGCTAAGGAAAATGAAGTCAGGGAAACCAGCAGGCTCAAATGAGGTCACAACAGATATGATAAAGATGTTGGGTGAGATAAGAGAGAAATGGTTCCTGCGGGTACTCATAGCAGTATGGAGAGAAAGGTGTATCCTGGATGACTGGAGAATAAGGATACTCATACCAGTGAACAAGAACAAAGGGGACAGCCACAGCTGTGGGCAGTACAGAGGTATCAAACCCCTGTCACATTGTATGAAAGTTCTGGAGAGGGTGACTGATAAATAGATACACAGAGTAGTATGTAAGATGGGAGATGAGTAGTTCAGATTCAGATCAGGATACAGCACAACTGACCAGATGTTTACAGTGAGACAGATAGTTGAGAAAAAGCTAGAGATGAGGAAAGACTCCAGCTGAGCATGCCTAGACTTGGAGAAAGCATATGACAATGTCCTAAGAAAGCTGATTTGAGCAGTATTACTGTGTCTCAAAGTTTCAGAAACACTGGGAGAAATAAGGACTCAATGACTCAAGTACAAATAGTGTTTGGTCTCACAGAGGGGTTTCGAGTGGGAGTGGGTGTACATCAGGGTTCATCTCTGAGCCCACTGCTGTTCATAGTGGTAATGGACTACATTAGCAAACAGGTTGGAGGGGACAGATCAACAAAGTTGCTGTATGCAAATGATGTGGCATTACAGTCAGACTCTGAACAAGAACTTCAGCAAAGGACAGGGATGTGGAATGCAAAACTGAAGGCAAATGGGATGAAACTAAGTACAGGTAAGACAGTGGTAATGTCAGCAAATTGGGGAAATCAGAAGATGAGAATTGAGATAGAAGGTAAGGTAGTAGAACAGGTTAATAACTTCAAGTATCTGGGAGAGGTGGTTGAGGAGAAGGGAAGTCTGAATGAGGGGTTGCAGCCAACTGGCATAGTGTATCAGGTGTAGTGTATGACAGAAGAATGTCATAGAAGATAAAAAGTAGTGTGAACAAAACAGTGGTGTGACCAGTACTACTGTATGGCATAGAACTTGGGTAGTAAAGGCAGAGCAGATGAGGAAGCTAGAAGTGATGGAAATGAAGTGCTTGAGAGAGGTGGTAGGATGCACACTGTGGGACAGACAAAGAAATGAGAACATAACAACAGAAACAAAAGTAGTTCCAGTTGCAGAAAAGATCAAAAAGAACAGATTTCAGTGGTTCAAGCACATGTGCAGAAAAGCAGAAGACAATCTGGTGAAGAAGATTTGGGACAGACAGGAAGAAGGTAAGAGGAAACAAGGACATCCAACAAAGAGTTGGATGGATTGTGTGACAAAAGATCTGAGACGGTCAGGCATGAGTGTCGAAAAATGCTGGAGTGCAGCACTGAATCGGGAGAGGTGGGGACAGTTAATTCATTGTCTCTCGTACAGCTCTTTTGAGTATGTACCTTTAACTCAACAGTGGGTGTGGCTTGAGCCTTTACAAAATGAAGTTATCACCCTAGAGTTCAAACAAATATATGATTGGAACCATAAGTGTTGCTAGAAAACTATTAATGACAAACTATTCAAGATAAATTAATCTTTACATTGGAGGTATTCATTCAGTTAAATGCTTTAAACTGGATTTTATAAGCCACAAAATGACAGTGGCATCTATAAGTCCCTGCTTCATGAACTACATTTCTGACACTGTTTATAATTTTGTTGTACAACTTGATTTCACACTGTTTGTAAATCTGTATTTTTTCTAAATAATTTTGCAGTGACATTACAAACTTCATGATATCCACCCCATGGTACAAATTGTGAAGATCTAATCTCAAGATATTGGCAGCTGTTTGAACTGTGAGTCGATTTTTAACTTTGCAAATATTTCCTTATATGTTTATCATCTAACAACATACACTTCAATCTCATTTATATTCACTGCAAATGCATAGTTTCATCACAAAAGGCAATTTCATGATAAAATATGAAAGTGACATGCATTGACACTGAAATCATCTCTTGTGCCACGGCCAGGCTATGCTCCATTAAGTAGTTCCCTAAGATGACCTCAATTAAATCTGACAAAAAAAAAACAATGAGTACTCCCAAAGTTACAGGAGTGCAATCAGTTTTACAAATACATGCTTAATATCTTTGCAAATTTGGATATTATGACATAAAAATTCCAAAATATGCATTTCCTGGGACAAGACCATAAATACAATGGAAACAACAGTTATATCTAAAATCTAGGCAAAAATACACAGTTTATTATCATTAAATAATATTAGCTTTTGGTAAACCATTTATTTTCAAAATACAGTTTATAATTTATAATTATCTTCCATAAACCTCTTTATTTATATGTTAGTTTTGGTTCTGACCACATAGCCATGGATAGAAATGGAGCCCATTCATTAAGTTGTCTTCAGCAGTTAGATGATAGGAAGATCTCAGTTTATTCTGTATGGTTGCATAACCTTGGGAAAGGGACATGTCATTTTGTTTAACAATCTGAGATTTCAAAGTTAGTATATATTAGCAAGGGGTTGCTAGGCTGTGGGGATGGCTTGCCACTTGCAAAAAATTTTCCCTTTACTTATTTGTACTGTTTTTTTTACTGTTTTTTTCAGCTGGGTGAAGGTTTCTGTCCTTTGACCTAACAAAGCTGATTGGAAGAACGTACAGTTGCATAAGTAAACCTGCCATAACAGTAGCATTAGCTATATAGGTTATATCCTACCAAAGATATAACAGCCAGACAGCTTTCAAAGCTTCAGGGCACCTTCCACACACCTAAACTGTCAGGCAGCTCAAGCTGAGCTGACTAAAAGACAAGTTTAGGCACCAAGCCCTTCAGAGATTTCCTGCCAACAGAGAGATGGAAGCTGATACCTGAAAGGACAATGCTAGGAAGAACAAAAAATAAATAACCACATCCTGGCATAAATGACACACCAAAAAATAAGGGTGAGGGAGTGACAACTGCAGCAGTGATCATTCAAACATCTATTGTTATGCTAAGTTTACTTACACAACTGTGTTGCAGTCATCATATTGATAACTGCCGCAGTAACCTTAGCTACATGAGTAGATTTCCCTAATTTACAATATTGGGGAGGTAGAAAAGATAGGACCCAGGAGAGTCTGGAGAATGGCCCTAGCAAAGGCTGATCTAGACCTAGAGAAGGAATCAGGCTTATAATGCTTTGTACAAGTAGGTACAGAAATAGCATTGTTATAGTGAGACAACCATTTGGAAATAGTCTGTTTTGACACAGGCAGTCCCTTCTTACCTTCATAAGAAATGAACAACCTATTGGAAGTTCTGAAAGATTTTGTTCTGTCAAGATAGTACCTGAGATGTCTGTCGAAATCCAAAGTATGGAATATCCTTTCTCCATCATTTTTTAGTTTCAGAAAAGCAAAGAGTGAGATGAATAGTTAGGTTTAAAGTAAACTTGGATGCCACTTTAGGCATAAAAGAAGGATTAGTTCCCAAAGAAACCCTGTTTCTGTGGAAAGTAAGATAGGGTTGACTCACCATAAGAGCTTGCAGCTCCGATACTAGTCTTGCAGATGTAAGTAAAACTGTTTTCAATGCTAAGAATCTCAAGTCTGGAAGACTAACTGGTTCAAATTGAGCACGTTAGGTTTCTAAACACAAAATTAAAATCCCAAGAAGGGGCCACTGGTTTTCTTGGAGGCCCTTAAGTAAAACCCCATTCAAAAAACATTTTTTTTCAATGGCTCTGGTCCTTGAATTTTGTTTTTTTGTACCCTTTCAAAAGCCTTTTGACATGAAAAAGCCTTAAAGAGCTCCATGGACATACATGTTGAAATGGTCAATAAATGAGCTTTGACTGAGTAGTAAGGACATAGGAAAGAAACTCACAAATATTGCAAAACTAGAGAACAACTAACCCTGAATGGGTGCTGGTTATATTGTTGACACCAACTATAAAACCTTTTCCATTTGCTAATGCATGATTTTCTAGTAGCAGATTGTCTTACCTCCTTTAGTACCTGCTGCACATCCTCAGTAAACAGTGTCTAAAAGAAATGAAGACCCTATCATCCAGGCAGTCAGTTGAAGTTAATAGGGGTCGGGATGTATTAAACACCCTGATCTTGTCTGAGTAGATCCATTCTGTAAGAAAGCTTGTGTTAATTGCCCCTGGGCACTTCCAAAAGAAGGGACAACCACTGTTGCTAGGCCAGAAATGGAGTCTCCACTATGATCTTAGGGGATTCCTTCTGGATCTTTAGAAGTACCCTGAATATCAGTGAAAAGAGTGGAAAACATACAGGAACATTCCTATCAAAGGAAAAGGAAAGACATCTGTCTTCCAGGCCTTTTTGCATGGAGTCCTAGAACAGACTCTTGCCAGCTGATTATTTAGAGAGGAGACAAATGGGTCTGCTAGAGAAACTCCCACAGATGGATCAAATCTTGGAAGACCCCTTTATATAGTTTACATTCATGAGGGTCTGCACTGTCCTGTTCAGCTTGTCTGCTGTACAGTTTTGGTCTGACAGAATGTAGGATGCCTGTAGAGTGAGACTGCTGTGAAGCTATACCCCAAGCTAACATAGCTAGTCTGCAAAGGGGGAACAACCTGGTTCCCCATGCTTTTAGATGTACTGCATGACTATAGCATTGTATGAAACAATTTCAAAAGGTCAAGGAGACCAAAGATGATTCAGAGAGTTGAGTGCCTTGATCAGGCCAAGCATATCTTTTATATTTATGTGCTTATGT
Organism: Protopterus annectens; assembly: GCF_019279795.1. NCBI lineage: Eukaryota > Metazoa > Chordata > Ceratodontiformes > Protopteridae > Protopterus > Protopterus annectens. The sequence goes on along the minus strand of NC_056729.1, from coordinate 493,206,396 downwards.
CTGTCCTAAGTGTCCACACAACTTGCACTATTATCTCTCTTGAAACTGCTCCCCAAGCAAAGTCCAACGCGCCTAAGATGCCTGATTGCTTTTGGACTTGGAGGGATAAAAGGACATTGAAGTTTAGGAATATTTGCTGTCTCCACTAAATAATTTTTGTACTGGAAAATGCCAGCACTGAAATTTGAAAAGACAAGGGATGATGATGCTGGGACCAAAGAGACTTCAGATACCATTGCATCTTTCTCATGTGAAGTCTTGCCAGGGTTATTATGAGAAACATTGATGGTATGAGACCCAAAATCCTGAGGTATTCCCCTCACACTGACCAAAGTATGAGTGGAAAATCTTAGAAATAGATCTAGATTTACATTTGCCTGTAGAAGAAAAACTCTTTGACACCCCAGGAACACAATCCTGTGTGAAGAAGTCAGAAAGGACTTTTGAATGTTGTCTTGGAATCCCATCTTGTGAAAAAGATCTATCACCTAAGTGAAAGATTTCCAGTACTTTGAAAAAGACTCTGCAAAGATAAGCAAGCCATCTAAATATGTAAAAAAGAAAATGCATACCCCGTAGCCTAAACAAGCTATGACTGGAGATATCCACTTTGTGAACACTCTTGGTACAGTGGATAGTCGAAAGATTAAAGTAGAGAACTGATAAAGTGATCCAAACACACAAACTTTAAGAAATGCCTGAAGTCTGGATGAAAAGGAATATTATGATAAACATCTTTTAAATGTAGTGTTACCAGGAAATTTGAATGAGGAAGAAGCGGTAACATATTATGATGGGACATGATTTAGAACTTAGGCACTATTGCAAGCAGGAATAAGAAGAAAAATCCTGAACTAGTCTCCAAGCATCTTCTTTCTTTCACATTTAAAACATCCTTGAATAAAAACCTTTCCCAACTTGGGAAGGAGAAATTAGTTATATCACTTGGCGAAACTGCACATAATGAAGGACAGGAAAATAAAAGCGTCTGGTCTGGAGGCTGAGGAATAACTCCTTTGCAGGGAGGAATTTCCTCCCACTGCCATTTATAACCTTGATGAATGATCTTCAGAACCCATTTGTCAGAAACTACCTGTTGCCAATGAGAAAAGCAGAGATTCAGACTTTTCGGAAGGAAAAAGAGAGGAGGAAATAAAGTCCCTTAAATTGTCAAAATGACTAGCTGGTCTGTACTTGCGTTTGTGGGTTCATAAATTCATTTTGGAACACCTTTGCCATTATGCCAAAACTGAATGAAGAGTTGGAGAATCTCTTAGAAAATTTGAAAAAGGAAGGCAGAAAAATCTTAGAGATTCCCTAATTTAAATTACTCCTACTATCTGATCACCTTTGCAGCACAAGAACCAAAAAGAGTATCTCTATCCAAAAGAGAAAATAAAATCTCATTATTCACAATGCCTTGGAAGGTTCCAAGAATGCATCCAGATAAACCTCCTCAAAATCCCTGGAAGAATTATCACCCGGGGTTATACATACACTGTAAACAATGAGCAGTGACTGTACAATAGAAGAAACTACATAATTTAAAGCAGATTTTTCCTCACAAGAAGAAACTACAGACCAAACATTCCTCATATTTTCACAATCAGTATAAACATTTACAAGTAAGCCTGAGAATTCAAAATTTTGAAAATCAAAGTTGCAGAAGCATACACTATTTTCCCATACCCATCAATAACCTTCACATCCTTAGGAGAAAGAGTAGGATAGGAATTAATAACTATTTGGCAAAAGAAGGATTAACTAAAGCTAGAGCTGCTAGATCAGATTTAGGAAGAGTGTATAACAACTTAAAAATACTGTAGTACCTTATACATTCTAGCTGCCTTTTTTAGGAGCAGCAGGTTGGCTTTTAGGACAATTACAGGCAGAGACACCCATAAATCATCCAAAGCTGACAGAACTGGAGGAGTTGGTGAATGTTCAGGGAATTCCCTCTGTAACAGTTCATACAATTTTCTGAAGGATGCGAAACCTCACTGTACTCCCACTAACACATTCTGGAAGTGTCAAAGAAAGAGGAACCCCAAAGTAAGAATCAGAAACTGAGTTCTCCTCTAAGTGGGCCTGAATCAGAAAACTGAGGAGAAAACCTGTATCTCTCCATTCATCTTCCTGTCTAGATTCAGAATCTTGAATCTCTTCAAGAAAAAGATATCCTTCTTTCTTTTAACAGAAAGGAATAAAAAAGAAGGATAAAAATCCTGAGTAAAACCCTGAGTCACACCCGATAAACTACTCCTGTCTAAAGAAATTTGAGGAGGAGTAGATACATGTTTAGTTTTCTGTTTCATTTTGACAGAAAAAAATGGGGCCAACAGTTTTATAAATGGCAGCAGCAGTTTCACCAGGGATGGGTACAACTTTCTGACTGAACATGGAAGCCTTCTCTGTTCCCTCACTCAAGACTGACAAGAGTGGCTCTCCCTTGACTGCTGAGGGAACCCCAATAGTCACAGAGGACTTGGCTAAGCACTGCCCCATAGTGGCTGTAGGTGGTACACCAGATGGATCTGGTGTAAAAGATGAGTAATCTGAGATAAACCAAATAGCCACTGCATTGTCACCCACCTGTATCTGAGGCAAATTGCTAGCCTGCTGTGGTGGCAAAGGCTGTTTGCTTAACTTTTTAATTTTGGAGCTGGAAGAAGTACTGACCATAGGATCAGTAGTTTGTTCCATGGTCAAGCTGAAAATGATGCCTCCTTTCTAGGGAAGACGAGCAGCAAAAGTCAGTAAAATTAAATTCTTTAAAAGTCACTTTTTTCACACAAAACACAGTAAAAACAGTTTAAAACACTCTACCAGCCCCAAATAAACACAATCTCTCCACAGGAAATTTTTAAATAGTTAACTTTTAAACTTAACATGAAAAATTGTGCTTTTAACTTAAACTACAATATAGTCTCATGACAGTCCTTTAAAACTGCAACTCCTAGCTTTATAAATGACAAAAGTAGTTGAATGGATGTTCTTTTCCTCCAATGGGAACTTATCTGCCCAACAAAGGAGCAGCACAAGCCAATGTAGATCTTCAAAAGCCCCAGAGGAGTGCACTGTTCAGTGGCAGTAAAGCTCTGAAGGGGTACATGCCCATACTTGACTTTAGTCAGCTCATCTTGAGCTGCCTGACAGCTGGGTGCATAAAAGGTGCCCTGAAGCTTATCAGCTTTTATATCCTTGGCAGGATATAACCCGTATAGCTAAGGGTATTTATTTATTTATTTATTTGCAGTTTGTTTGCCAGGATAGTCCATTGGGCCACAAGGATCCTGTTTTCAATGGAGTCCTGGGGAGAAAAGCTCCAGAAAAATACACATACATAGTACACATTGCACATATACATTACAGATTATCTCATAGGAATACAAAGTAAACACTATCAAGTCAGCTTTATACATGTGATCATTTTTGTACACAAAAAATATGCAGCTGCCCATTTTTGAAATGTAGGAAAAGTTGCTTATTCAGAATATTGATAAAAGTCCACTATGAGGGACTTGGGAATTTGCCCTTCAGATTTATGCATGATCGTTGCAATTTGAGCATCGCATCACCCTTGCAAAAAAGGTCATAAAAAACAAAAGTGATGTGAAATAGATCACTCCAAGTGTTGCTAAACAAAAAAGGCCACACTCCATTTTCTCCACAATGCCAAGCAGGGAAATGAAAAGAACCAACCTCCAAATTAAAAAATCCGCTCTCTCACACATACAGTTATGATATTCTGCATACGTTACAAATGTCAGGAGTGAGCAAGAGTTGTGGCATAAATTGCAGGATGCATGCGTAACTCTAATATTGCGAAAATAGTGGCAGCAAATACATTTAATTAGATGTCCTGTGCAGGCATTGGTAAGCACATGTGCTGCACATCATTATGTTTTCTCCAAATGTGACAAAATATGGAGCAAAAAGAATTCCTTTATACAATGACATGATTTAAAGAAAATAAGGAATTTCTTTTCAAAATAACGCCATTGCAAAATAGCAGTAATTCACATTTGAATAGTATTGCACGGTTTACCCACATGAAAAACAGGTGAGTTATTGTTAAAATATGACACAGTTCTGTGTTACATACATAGGACATACACCAAGCAGGAAGCAGGATGTTTGGCAGAATGCAACCCAACCAAATTCTGCACTTGGATTATTAGTTGAAAACTCATCCAGATTTGGCTGCAATTTCCGGAAGTGCAGTTACCTCCCCAGTATTGATTATAATAACAAGTAGGAGTACAACAGGTGCAGACCCATACAAGTCAAAGGTGGGTGACAACATTCACACTAAAACAAGTTAATCTTGTACTTTTCTGCATGGCAAATCTGTCTATTTAGATTACTTGGTTTTGATCAGATTATCTAGGCCATATAATTGTATCTTATTTTATGTATTTGTTAACTAGAGAATCTCACTCACAAGTGCCCCCTTTCAGGGGTGACTGGAGAGCACTGCATGGTTAAGTGACTTACTCAGTATCACACAGTAGGCCAATTGAGGCTGTAGCAATCGAATCTTGGGCTACAGGAAGATACTTGTTAACATCTCATCGCTTTAATCTTTTGCACTCCAGGCAATGCAATAATAGTCTTGTACAATATTTTTGTACACAATTTAATGACTGTTAGAAGTGGCATATAAAGATATGTATACCTACTATTAAGTAAAATAGATGACTGAAATTTAATATACTCACAGAACATTTTGAATGTTTGCATGTTGTTGATATCTTATATTCAGTAAATTAGCATAACATTGCCAAATCCACACAGGTACAGAACGTTTTGCTCATCTCCTGTTCCAAAAATCAAACAATTCTTGTCATCTATCTCCTTTTCTTTTCTGGGTATCATCGTAGAAATCCATTTATAAATTAATTTGTTTGTTTATTAAATGAGGGCAGACTGGCCCAAAGGACAATTTTCAGTAATGCCAACATATGTTCAAACAATGTTTACATTCATTTATTCATTACTTTGCAATACATGTGTTGTAATATTCAGGATTGATGGGGAACTGGATCCTGTCCAGCAGTAATATGTAAAAGGCAGGAAAACAAGTCCTAGAAGAGATGCCATGAGTCCACCACAGGATGCAAACATATTCACTTACACACTGCATACATACCTGTCCTTATTTATATCACCAGTATACCTACCAGCATGTGTTTGGATGTGGGAAAAATAGAGCATTCAGGAAAAAGCTATGCAGATGCAAGGAGGGTATACAGACTCTGTGCAGAAGGCACCCTCGCTAGGTACAAAACCATATATTCAAATGCTGCAAACAGCAACAGCAACAGTGTAGTAGAGGAAAGTTTTGTTTTTTTACAGAAATATGAACAGGACATGAACATATCATAATAATTATAACAAGAGGATTAGGGCAGTGAGGTACTAATGTGTTGCTTCCTATGGTCATGCATACAAGGTTTGACTTCTTCCACCATTTTGTTTTCCTGTTGTGTGACTCTGAGCAAGTTACTTAACTAGACAGTGCTCCTGGGTCACCTTTGGAAGGAACACTTGTGTCCGATGTACTTACCTGTTCAACAAATTAATAAAATAAAAAAAATATAAAGGTAAGTTGAATAGAGTACACTTAATGAAATTAGTATTAATTTAATGATGTCAGAACATACTTACTAAAGATATTGTAAAGCTGGTAAAATATTCAGATTTCTATAGACTTTAAAATGGGTGACTTGTGCAAGAGAAAACACATTTATATTAGGCAAATAACAATTACTTATCTATGTAACTATTTTAAGGGAGCATTTACAAGTAGAAATGTGTGAAATGTGGTAATGTAATACAGTCTTAAGCTAGGATGAGTAGGGTTATTTCTTATTTCAGGCCAGAGAGAGAGAGAGAGAGAGAGAGTTGCAAGCAGCTAGCACTATTTTATTAAAGACTCTTTGTAATTAAATATATAAAATGTGGTCTGTTTAGAATTAGGCCTTGTTGATACATTCCCAAAGGGCCATGCAGAGTGGTATAAGAGAGTTTACTAGCCATGGGGGAAAAGAAAGTCATATTCAACAACTTAAAAATCAGACTCGATGCACGTCATTTAAGCAGTGGAGGAGACAAGCATTTTGAGCAGAAGGCAATGATGCAGTCAAGGGTCTTGATATTCTGTGACTTGCATATTACTGTTAATGGGAGGAAGTATTCAGGTTTTGATAGGAAGACTCATTGGACTAGTGCCAACAGCTAATAACCTTCTACTTGTACATCATGTTTTCAACTGGGATAGGATTTCTTAACTTTGTTATCAACAAGATGTGCCCCTCACCAGGCTGGATAAGGAGAAAGTCACAGTTAGTTCTTTGTCAGGTGCCAGAATCCGCCATATCACACACGCACTCAAGTCTGTCAACAACAGGTACTGAAATGACTCTGTCATAGTCCATGGTGGCATGAATGACTTGAGATGTATCTCCTTGGACTATATGAAGAGAGACATGATTGAGCTCATTGAATATGTGTCCCAGACAGGTATGTCTCCAGCCTTAAGCAGCATTCTACTGTCACCCAGAATTATGCCTCAATATAAAGAGAAAATGATTGACTTTAACAATTGGCTTAGTTTCTGGTGTCATTCCAAGGGGATCCAGTACCTGACAGCCTGGGAAGACATGATTGAAAGACCACGATGCTTTGTCAGAGATGGCCTGCATCTGTCTCCCTTGGGCTTCAGGCTTCTGGCAAAGGTTCTTGCCTTCCCCATAGTGCCTTTTTTAGGCAATGCCATAAGGTCAAAACTACCAACATGAAAATTTCATCAAAACACAAATTAAAGATCATGCTGCTAAACGCTAGGAGTCTAAACATGAAATTGCATTCATTGCAAGCATTCTTAACCCTGGAAGATGCTGACATCTGTGCAGTCACAGAAACCTGGTTCAAATATGTGGAGAGCACCCCAGCCATGCCAGGTTACTCTTCCTATCATGCATTCAGACCCCAAACCGTGGGCAGCAAAGCAAAAGGAGGTGGAGTTTCAATATATACTAAAGACATACACACCTCCAAGCTGGTCAAACAGTATGATGCACAGGAGGCACTTCAGGAGCAGTTAACCATTGATAAGACCTGAATTCAAATCATGGGTAGCTACAGGCCCCCAGCTTTGACTCAAGATGCCTACTCCACATATCTGGACATCTTCAAATCTATCAAGATTCAACCCTTTACCCTGATCCTGGGCGACTTTAACTATCCAACCATAGATTGGAAAGAACTACTCATGTCAAAAGACAAATGCCCAGAGATTCCTTGATTTCGTCAATCTAAATGCCTTGGACCAGCTGGCTGACAGCCCCACAACAGGTGATAATATCTTTGACTTGATATTAACCAACATGGGTAACCACTGCAGCATCCCTACAGTGTCATCCTCCCTAGTAAGATCTGACCACAAAGTGGTCACTTTCAAAGTCACCATCTCCCTGACCCCCCCCCCCCCTCCAGCTAGGGTCAAACAAAAAAACTTCTCCAAAGCTGATTACAATCTCCTGAGGGAAGGTATAAACAGCTTCACAGCCCCCTGTCCCTCCATTGGAACTGGCACAAATGTCCAAACCTATACCAAAGTACTATATGAGCATTTATATAGCTGCATGGAACCAGGAATACCTGACAGGACAGAATCCTCCACCTCAAGGAAGAGTAAACTTGTTTGGTGGACATCTGCAATAAACAAACTCTATAATTAAAGGAAAAAATTGCTGTCCAGGACCAAGAAGGACCAGGTACCTAATTGGAAGCAATCTTTCCTTAGCCTGAATAAGCAAATAAGAGCACTAGTGAAATCCTCCAAAGCAAACATCGAGTCCAAACTGGCCACATCTACTAAAGATAATCATAAGGCCTTCTTCACATATGTCTGCAATCTCAAAGGAAGCACTCAGATCTGCTCAGAACTGGTGGTCAAGGACACCACATACACGACCACCTTAGATATAGCCAACCTGCTGGCAGACAGGTTCAGAGAAATCTTCACCTCTCTGTTCCCCCCATTAGTAAATCAGGACATCCGCAGCACCTGCCCCACTCCCCTTATCTCTAGGGAGCAAGTCATCACTACCTTCTCAAAGGAAAAAATACAGCTTCATTTTCACCCAGTAACATCCCAGGCTGCATCCTACATGAACTCAGGCAGGAACTTGCAGCACCGTTAGGTACCCTATTCAACCAAAGCCTGAGTACTGGCTTTATCCCAGCTGAGTGGAGGACAACCACTGTCATCCCTTTGTACAAAGGTGGAGTGTCCACTGATCCAGGAAATTATAGACCCATCAGCCTAACTAGCCTGATTTGCAAGACCATGGAATGAATTATCATGGACCTCATTATCAAGGAAATTAGCAACCTCTAAACACTCAATCCAACACAGTTGTTTTCATCACGGGGAGGTCATGCCTGTTAAATTTAGTCGACTTTTTTGGAACAGTCACCAAAGCCATGGATGAGTGGAAGATGGTGCACAACACCTACCTTGACCTGGCCAAAGCCTTCAATACTATTCCCCACTTGGGTATAATAGATAAACTCTCTCATATAGGCATTGATCCTTATGTTACCAGATGGGTAGCAAACTGGATCATTGATAGAACCCACCTAATCAAAATAGGGGAAGCCACCTCAAGCAGTAGATCCATAATGAGTAGTGTAACCCAGGGATCGGTCTTGGGGCCTCTGTTGTTTGGGATATACTTTTCTGAAGTACAGGGCAAAACCAGTGGGCTAGGGCTGACCAAGTTTGCAGATGACTGCAAGCTGGGGGCTGTCATCAATTCCCCTAGTGATGTGGACATCCTCCAAGAGGGTCTCACCCAAACAAATGACTGCTGCCAGAAACATGGCCTCAAACTGAATGCCAAAAAATGCATCATCATCCCCTTTGGGTGAGTGACATCCCCACAAATTATCACATTAATAACAACATCCTACGCATGCAGTCAGTTGTCAGGGACTTGAGCACCGAGGTTGATAGCAACCTGACTTTTGACCACCATATTGCATCCATTGTACAGAAAGCTTTCTACATGGACCACCTCATTAGGAACGGTATCTCATCCAGGGACAAGAAGGTCATAACATCCCTGTATTCTTACCTTGTAAGGCCCATTACTAAGATGATGTCCCTTTCAACATGTACCTCACAAAGCATATGCAGCAGTGGAGGGACTACAGAGGTTCCTCACCAGGAGAATCCAGGGCCTCAAACATCTAGCCTACACAGATAGGCTAAAAGTCCTGTCCTTCTACTCAGTCTCATACAGACTCCTCAAGGATGACCTCTGTCTGACATACAAAGCAATCTCAAACCCCACCTTGATGGGACTGCTGCATATCCACAAGTCAAACTCCACTTGAGTAACTCATACACATGGCCTCAACCTGGTCTGTCATCAATAGGACTTGTTAGGGGGATAGATTTGTGTCTCAGAGACTCCCCCTTCTGTGGAATAGACTCCCTCTCCATGTCAAGCAGAGTAGCTTATTTTCCCTTTTTAAGTGCAACCTGGATAACTGGATGGGGAACATAAGATACACCTCTGGGATTCCACCTGTGTTCCTGCTGGACAGGGGCATCGGGTGCAGAATGTTGGAACATGGGCTAAATTCTTGGCTAGGCTTGTAAGGGCCTCAGGGCCAATAGACTAGTAACTAACTATGATCCTGTGAAATAGAGAAAAAGGATTAAGAATAATGGTAGCATATTTATTAGAAGCAAGCAAAGGAGATGGAAGCATCTGGTAAGTCAAAATTTTTAGAGTGGCAACAATTGCAGCTTTTTGTGTTACTCTGAAGAGTATTGATTAGGCTTTAGAGGTGTAGACCATTAACCAGTTTTGCTTGAACAAGGAGAACATCTTATTAAAACTTAACAGGAGTACGTTTTATATTGGTTAAGCATCTTCATCAGTTTTAAATATGAGAATTTTGTCAGCAAAGAGGATCAGGTGTAGCCTAGCCCATAGATGTGCCTTGGCATCATGCCACAAGATGTTAGTTCCCAGTACCTCTATCAAGTAAAGCCACTGGAGTGATCCGAGGGGTGAACTTTCTATTTCCCATCCACTCATCAAGATTTCTCTTGAAGAGGGCCAATGAGGTGCTCTGCTTGACATGTATGGGAAGTCTATTCCAGAGCATGGGCAGTCTCTGGGTTATGAACCTGTCCCTCCAGCATTTTTTGTTGATTGTGGTAATGAGGTTGAGGTCTCTGGAGTGTGTGGTGTGGAGGGATTGGGATTTCATTAGATGTAGCATTTCTAACAGAGCTGGGTCAGACATGGCTTTGTAAGTCAAGTGGAGATCGCCTCTTAGTAGGTGATATGAGACAGAGAATAGCCGGAGTTTTTTGAGTCTATCCATGTAGGGCATGTGTTTAAGGCATAGGATCCTCTTTGTGAAGTACTTTTATGGCCTTTCCAGCTGTTGCATGTGTCTAGTAGGTTACATGCCAAATGGGACATTATACTCGATGACTGGCCTAATGAGGGAAGAGTAGAGAGAGAGATGATGACCTCTTTCTTCCCGGATGCAAAACTCTTGGTAATGAGATGTGCCACATAGAAGGACTTTCTGTCCACAGTGGCAATGTGGTGGTCGAAGGAGAGGTTGCTGTCAACCTGTGTCCCCAGATCTATTATAACGCCTCCAGTGTTCAAATTTCCCATCAATGTGGTAATTAGTGGGAACTGAGTTTCCACGCACTTTTTTTAAAAAATAATATTTTGCTGAAATTTTTTAAAATAAACTTAAAGCATCTGTCAACATGGAAGATAAAGTATCAAAATGATGCTAAAAATGAAAACAACTGTTGTAACTAAGGGTAATGATATGTATGAAAGGTGAATAACACATATTCTTAGTAAATTAATCTAACTGATAACAACAATTACATTAGTTAATATCCTTTGTTAGCGCATTCTCAAAAAAAGAAGAAAGAAAGAAAGAAAGGAAATACTGTACGTGAAATTTAAAGTTATTAGATTTGCTAAGAAGATATAAACTTAAATGTTTATAAGACTGGCCCATGAAATTGATATATGACTAACTATTTATGAGCTCTAAGTGATATTTTGATAGATTTTAATATTTCTGAACATAGGCCCTAAGGCCTACATAAGACCTGTTTTCATCTGTAATCCAGTTTTTGCTCACATAGTGTTCATCCAGTGAGGACATGGTTCAAATAATGAAAAAGGCTGTGTCTGAGATATTGTCAGGTTTAATAAGTAACATATGTTAATACCACAAAGGTCTTAAAATTATGATCTTAAATTTCTTTAATACCATAATAATTTTGTTTCAGATTTTATTAATACTAAAACAGTCCCCAATATATGCTTAATAACACCTGAGTCAATTGTGCATACTTCAGAGAAGGGGGAAATAGGAAGGCTATAAGATGTTGGGTTGACTGGAGTGTTAGAAATGTTGTGATTAATCAATACTGCAAACAAATTTAGTAAGTAGAATTTTCTATACGTATTAGTTCAGACGTTATCTTAGTTATGGTAAAAATATGCTTAACTAAGTATTCTGATCAACTATTAGGTACGCTTTGGCAATGCTATAGTGCCAAGTGGCATAATAATGACAATCTGTGAATCAGAGAGAATCACACACGAGAGAGACACATGATAAACAACTTACTAGCAGCTCATTATCACATCTCTGAATTAAACACTGTGCTCTAGTGTGTTCCCCCTACCAGCATATGCACTGCAAGTGCACAGGCACCATCAAATATCTGCAAGCACACACACAAACACACACACACACACACACACACACACACACACACACACACACACACACACACACACACACACACACACACACACACACACACACACACACACACTGAAACCCATGCACACTCATTCACACACCCAGACATGAACACATTCACAGACATCCAGAGAGCTATAATCAGACCCCAACAGACACACATACTGACATATCTGCATATATATATATATGTATATATATATATATATATATAGATATATATATATATATATATATATATATATATATATATATATATATATATATATATATATATATATATATATATATATATATATATATATATATATATATATATATATGGGTCTACCTGAGAACATTGACAGATGAGAAGACCGACAATGAAATCACCAATGCCAGAAGATCGACAAGTCAGAAGACCGACGGATGAAAACACCGACGTGGAGAACACCGAGATGGGGAAAGGATGTGTAAGTATGCGGTAGTGACGGACTTTAGGGTGCGAGTAAGGTAAGTGTGCGATGTTGACGGTCTGTAGGGATAGGGGTGGGTTAAGTGAGTTAGGGTTAGGGCGCGGGTTAGGTAAGGGTGCAGTAGTAATATTTTTTGGTTTAGGGGCGGGTTAAGTGAGTTAGGGTTAGGGCGCTGGTTAGGTGAGTGTGCGATAGTGACGGACCTTAGGGTTAGGGTTTCGGTTAGGGTTGTAGATAGTTGTGTATGTAAGGTTTAGTGTTTGTTTGTTAGGATTTTGGTGTGCTTGTGTTGTGTGTGTGGTTTTTAGACAGGGGATTTGTTTTGTTTGTTGGTTGTTATGATGTGTTGAGTGTATGAGGTGTCGTGTTTGTGAACTGTCGATTATGTGGTGTTGGTGATGTCGTTGTCGGTGTTATGCACTGTCAATGTTGTCAGGTAGATCCATATGTATATGGGTCTACTTTACATGATCGACAACTCAAATGTTCGACTGTCATATGGCCCAGACCACATGATCGAACATTTGAAACATCGACCATGTAAACTAAACACCATAACACACACAAAAAAAAACTAACTCTGTTTAGCAGGGGGCAAGCCCCCCTACACCCCCTGCTACTTAAATATACCAAGTCTGAGATCGCACTACATTGCGGTAATGGGAAATCTTCCCATTCCACACTGTATGGAGATCTCCATTCAGATCGGTTGAGCTTTTAAAAGTTCGATCATATGGTCTCGGCCATATGAAAGTCAAACTTTTAAAAGTTCAACCATCAGTAGGGGCCCATGTGTGTGTGTGTGTGTGTGTGTGTGTGTGTGTGTGTGTGTGTGTGTGTGTATATATATATATATATATATATATATATATATATATATATATATATATATATATATATATATATATATATATATATGTGTGTGTGATTTCACTTCAGAATCCTGAAATATCACAGTCCTGAATTTCATAAAACTTCATAATCTGGAAGCCCAAAATCCTGAAAATTCAAAATCCTGAAAACTCAAAATCCTGAATCCCAAAAGACTGAAAACAAACAGGATACATATACTAATTATAGAGAACACAAATCAGATTACATTCCACCAAATATAAGAAGGGGGCAAGCTCCCTTGCACCTCCTATGTGGGGGGCAAGCCCCCCACACCGCCTGCTACTTACATATATCAACTCCAAGATTGCACTTCACTACACTATCATGAGTTATGTTGTAGTATAACAAGTTAAAAGGGATGTTACTAAGGTTACAACATGCAGTCATGAACACATGTGATGGTATGTTTGCCATTTTTTTCTGTGGAGTGCAATCTTGGAGTTTATATATTTAATTAGGGGGGTGCAGGGTAGCTCCCCCCCCTGCCCTTACTTGGTGAAAAGTGCTATCCTTTGTCTTGTATGTGTTTCTCTAAGTTCTCATACTGGAAAATATTGTCATTCTTTATGTCCTGTATATTTTCAGTATTTTGTGATTTGGGATTTTGAGTTTTCAGGATTTTGGGTTCCGGATTATGAAGTTTAGGATTTTATATATATATATATATATATATATATATATATATATATATATATATATATATATATATATATATATATATATATATATATATATAGATAGATAGATATAGACACACATGGCTTTGAAGTACTTCCTTCTGTGAATTAAAATCTTAATCCTTCCACAGTGGCAGCTGTTGACTTCAAATCAAAGGGGGGGTGCAGGAGACAGCTAAATGGGTGGGGCCAATGAGAAGGGGTGTGGCCAACTAGAAAGGGGTGGGCATATGCTGAAAACCACAAAAACTGGAACTTTAATTAAATATGCTGCCCTAGGTGCCAAACTGTCATTATGAGAGTTCAATCAAGAGAAAATGAAGTGTAGAACAAAAAAAATATTTCAATGCATTGGCTACATGACAGCTGACTTAATATCTAGATGTAAACAAAAAGGTTGTGAGGCACGAAAAAAAAAACTTTTTAAATACATTACTGGAATGCCAGTCAAAATCAAGTAAAAGAAAAACAAGCAGCACTCAACTCAAACCACTTCTCCTTGCACTGCAGTTCTAATTATAATTTATATTCAGCTTCATAAAAGTACCAAGTAACATGCTAAAAGTAGCAACCTCTGTGATACCCCCACTTGTAAAAATGTTTCTTATCCAAAAAAGACCTCCTGCCTGACAACTATCTAATTGTTTCATAGGGAAAACATGATCAAAGTAAAAAATGAACAGCAAACAATTTATTTATTTTATTTATTTTACATTTGTTGACTGGGCTAGTCTAACTAGATATGTCTATTTTCAGTAGAAGCCAGGGGAGAAAAGATGCAATAGTAACACAAAGTAGTAATAAAAAAAGCAGTCTTAACAATAAACAAAATAATAAAGGATTACAAAAACAGCAAAGCAGTAGTAACAGGAAGAAAATATTACAATAATATTGGCATACAGGAGAAAGCAATTAATTTATGAATAAGATACAAGAGATGATTTACAGCAACAGGGAGAAAAGCTCCAATAGTAACACAAAGCAGTAAATAAAAAAAGCAGTCTTAACAATAAGCAAAATAATAAAGGATTACAAAAACAGCAAAGCAGTAGTAACAGGAAGAAAAGATTACAATAATATTGGTATACAGGATAAAAAATACATTTAAGAATAAGATACAAGAGATAATTTACAGTAAATAGTACATGATGTTCACAAAAGGTAGTTCATTTAAGTATCCTAGATTACAGTATGCCTTTCTGAAATAGCAAGCAGTATTGAGTTAGTATACAGGCAAGATCATGGAGCTATTAGTAGTGAAGACAGAAGATTACTCAGGGTTGCTGCAGGGGCATAACCAATGTGTTTTGAGGAGTCTTTTGAGATGTTGTTTAACGAGGGGTAGGGAAGGAAGTGAAGTTAGTTCACTAGGTAGTAGGTTCCAGTTTTTTTCCTGTAGTGTTTGAGAATAGAGAATCCCCTGCCAAGTTGTTGGACTTGCTTATGCTAACTCGGTTTGTTAGTAGAGTGTAAAGTATTGAGTTTTTGTAGGGGATTATGAGGTTTGAAAGTATAGGAGTGTTATTAGGTTGATTAAGGATCTTATGGGCAATGGTAAGTTGGGAAAGTTGTAGTTGGTTTTGAAGTTCGAGCCAACCTAGCTGCTGTAGAATCTGACAGTGGTGGGTTCTGAAGGGATTCCCAGTGGCAAATCTGGCAATGTTATTTTAGGAGTTGGCTAGTTTGAGAAGATTATTTTTTTCAGGTTAGTATATATGGGTGAGGCATAAAGAAGAGTTGAGATTAGGTGGGAGTGGGCAATTGTGGTTCTAGCTGTTGGAGTTAGGAAGGATTTGATCATGTATAGGGAGCCCATTTTTCTGTTTATTGATTTTATAGTATTGTTAAATTGGCTATTAAAGTTAAGGTTAGACAAGAAACAAGATCAAGATAAATTGCTTAAAGAATTACTGCACAGGTTATGGACCACACATGATAGATTGGCATTCTGTGTAGTTTATGGGTAAAACCTGCAAAGATGACTGCAAGTTTCCAACAAATGTAATGAGCTTCTGAAAAATACTGCAATCCTGCCCTTTATTACAAATACTGTCATATGCATTTCAATACCTAAGGCTTATAGGTTATCTGGTTATGTAAATATTCCCTGCATGGCAGCAACAAAAAGGCTTTCAATGTTGGTAATTCTTTAACAGTATGCATATTAAAGTTTACTTGCATCTTACAATATTGGACAAGCTTACCTGACTAGCTTCTAAAACATGGCAGGCCCACATATATCCCCAACCATTTTCATTACATTTTACAACATTGTAAGTCCAAGGATCAGCTAAAATCTTGCTGTTGATACCTTGTCCATACCTCTCAACTGTCCAGATTTTCACAAAATGTCCAGATTTTTGGCTCATATTTTTGGTCTGTTCCCCATAAATTTTGTGGATCTCTGACAAATCATTGGGATGATCTGAGGATTGAAGTCACTAAATAATAACAAGCATTTGGGTTTCAGTCTTCAAATCCTTCAGAAAATATATGTTAAAACAAATCCTGTTACTCTAGCAACTTTCTATGATTATAAAATCAGTATTTAAAATATGTCCCTATTTTTGGGCCTTTGTCCCCCCACTTTATCAGGCTTTGTCCAGATTTCTTGCACTAAGAGGTTGAAAGGTATGCTTGTCACATTTACATTTTAACTTGCATTAAAGGAATCGGTGGTGGATACAAGCATTCCAGTAACCAGCCAGGTTTTGCAAAGCTAAATAGAATGCAAAACTAAACAAACTAGAAAGGAGCAAGTACTGGCTTCAATAAAACAAGTCAAAAGTAAAAACAGCAGAAGCCAGACAGAACGGAGCCTACTTTAATGTTCCATCTGGCTTCTGCTGTTTTTACTAAATAGAATGCAACCATGTTTTGAGTTGTTTAAGCTGTATATGTCTTCATATTCTAGAGGAGTAAAGGTGTGTCAGTAAAGTTTGTGATGTAAAATGCTTGCAATTAAGATTGTGTCGGTGTGGTTTGTTTTCATTTATATAAATGTATGATTGTCTATGTAGTAAGTGATGCTTTAATAAACAAGTTTTTTGCTAAAAAAGCAGGAACTGAATAATTTATGTAATGTTGCTTAGGTTATATGATATATAGCAATATATATATGAAGTAAAATGTTTATGTTAATTATAGTGTGATTACTTTTATATAAATGTAATTTTGCCTATGTCATTCGTAATAATTCAGTAAAGGTGTTTGAAAAAAAAGATCTGTTTTTGTAATAAACTTTGTTCTCACATTGAATGTATCTGGAGCATGCAAATTAAAAATTTGGCAGCACATTTTTCTACATACTGTATGCAGAGAACTGAATTTCCTATTCCCTTTTGTGACCCCAGTGCCCTGGGCCAGTAATCAAGAAGCCGCAATGCTCACCACTAGCACCATTTAGGGGCGTCCACATTGGGAAGGATAACAATATACACACAGTAAAGTACAATTTCCCTTAGGAGCACACAGAGATCACAGTCGGTCTGGGGCTGGTTTCTCCCTTTCTTTCCAGATCCCCAATAAGACTCCCCACTGGCACAGCTATAGGGTTAAGATTTCAGCTGAGTAGGCAAGCCAAAACCACAGTACCCTCTCTGTACAACCAGTGCTTTGTGTCCCTGCCCAAGTAGCTGACACACACACACACACACACACACACACACACACACACACACACACACACACACACACACACACACACAGGTATATACACACACACACACACACACACACACACACACACACACACACACACACACACACACACACACACACACACACACACACACACTTTGATTTGAATTATATACAAATATGCAGACACTCCTGGGGAAGGCTGCCACAGGTTCTACGGCTATGCCCCCTTTTTGCCCAGGCTATATAGTAGTACCACCTGCCACCACCTATCCTTATCAGCTACTATAAAGGCCCTTACCAAAGGGTGCCCAATCTTACTGTGTTATATTGCTATTATCCAATTAGTAGTGTTAACCAAGACTTGAAGGCTATTTAGGAGTACAGTATCATCAAATACATTCCTAAGACAATATAAAGAATTGCCTAGTCCAGACATTTTGACTGCAAGCTTCAGATCAAACAGTCATAAAATGCTTTACTTAATCAGCTTTTTTCCAGCAGGGTGTACTGAGGTTAACATTTTTGAAGCTCAGAAAATAACACAGTTTTCTTTACATTTAGTTTTCTTACATTTGAAAGAAAACAAGCCTGTGGATTATATTCATATCTACAGTGGTATAGAATTATTTACAAAATTCTATCTAGCTAGGCTGGCAGCCTTCACACCTTTCTCTTTAATATTTTGATTGCAATAAGATACACAAAAAATATTGCTATACAATGATATGAAATTTAAAGATATACTTCATCTTACACGCAATTTGAAAAATATGTAAAGCACACTTTTCCCTGCCAACATACTGCTCCTCTTGCAATACCGCATCACCTTTCAATACATACTATGGATTTACTGTTTGATCACAGCACTACCAACAGGTTATTGACAGTAGAAACACATACCATCGGCCGATACACCTTTACCCAATACCCAAATGAAAATATGACTGCTGAAAGACTCAGATGTGAACTTCTGATATTTAAGAAATAAAAGCTACTGATATTTAAAAAATAAAAGGATGTACATTTACGAAATAAAATCACTGGTTACTTAAGTATTCTCTTGATGTTTAGCAAACTTTATTTAAAACAATATTTAATGTCTCATATCTCTTTGTTCCTATTGACACTAGAAATGGCCCAGCAGGGTTAACTCAGTCAAACAAAATAATGATGCCATCATACATGTATAGGTACATACATAAATACAGAAATATTGTATTACGTTACCAGAGTACAGAGAAGGGAATTAAGTGCAACTGGTAACTAAACATCATATTATATTGATGGTAAAAACACCTCACAGTATACGACTGGCTTAGGAAAAGAACCAAGAGACCAAGTGGAGAAAACAAGGGCCTACATTTAACGCCATTACAGCAGACCCCCCCCCCCTATTTTTCTGGAGTGCTCAAATAATGGGACATTACCCCAGTCACGTTTTGCAGTACTCTGTGTCTTGCAGATTGTTACACTGTCCCAGGCAAGGCCACTAAGTCTGAGACAAGATGACAGCCCTGTCAGCATGATTTTTATCAATAAGCAAAGAAGTTTTTTTTTTTTTAAATAAAAACTCACTGCATTCCTTGAGAAAGACATGACTAAACTGAGCAGACAGAGCACAGACAGGAAATCAGCTAATTCAGGAATCAGTAAGACATGGAGAAATATGACCATTGCAAATACAAACATAACTAATAGCTGGCAGTATGGATCAAGAAACACACATACAGTGATCATGGGTTCAAGTCTCACATGGGTCTATGATTCTTTAATATCATATTATTTAATTTCATACTAAGACTTTTCAGAACGGAATCATGTAATTCTGAAAACAAGCAAAATCAGAGTGGAAATAATACATTTGGCAGGCTGTGTCATAAAACTGTAACATCCATTTATGCATGGTTTGGCTGATCAATACAACAGACTCTTTTCTAATTATTATTTCTAAGGCAAACTCCAAAACTAGGTAATTCTTTACCTTAACTAAAATAGTGGCCATGTGTCCTTCACCTTTACTGATTTAGTTATGCTAAGGGAATCTGCAATTACAGGTCTAAGTCTGGCTCCAGCCTATGGGGGGTGGGGGTAAGGGTGGGGGATGTCAAATGCTGATGTACATCTACAGTGATAGTGATACTGAACAGCTTTCTCAGCTAATGTTTTAAGAAGGTGGTTATGTCAATCCTTAGGAAACCCATTAGCATTAAATGTAAGGCTAACCAGAGCAAGGCACACACAATTGTGAAAACTCAACAGTGATTAGAAACACAGTTATGACTATGCAACTTCTACAGAATGGACCCAAAACAGGAAGTCTGTAATATTAAAACCAAACAACTCTTATATATTTCTTGTGCAGATAAATGCTTTAATTAAAAATAAAATTAGTAAATATACCATTTGTGTCAATTACACGTGGGCGGGTTATGTTGATATTGCACCATAATCGGCTTTTTGGATCCCAAAGAATTCCATAGAATAGGAGCGTATCTCTATCAGTTGCAGCAGTTCACACTATCACAGTGCTTTAATGTCTATTATTTATTATTTGGCTAGTTGGCTCACAATTTTTTCATTAATAAAAAAAACATTAGAAATCAAGAAATGTATTATGCATACATACGAAGAACTTGAAGAGTAAAAAAACACTCAATCTCTCAGCTCTCGGCTTAATTACTGTCAGTGATGTGATGTCCGATTGCATGAACTTGTCTTACAACCTCCATAATGCAATGCAAGACCAAAGTAACTACTTCTACTGAGTGTTGACTGTTTCTTGCTCTCACACAAATTGCGAGAAGAGAGCAAGAACCAATCAGTAGTCATCCAGCCGTCCGTGTCACGTACGTGACTGCAGACGTGGCAATCCGGTCCCCTTCCAATTCTATGCGGTTACAAACCACATAGACTTCTGGGAATTAAACTGATGCCTTTCTGTCCTTAATCTGGACTGCTTTACAGCAGTCCAGATTTGCAGAAAATAATTTTTTTTTTTAATCCAGAACTCGCCGAGCATGCACACTTCAGTTCTGGGTTTCGGGAGTTCAGCGAGTCAGTTGGACTGCAGAATACTATAACAGTAGTAGTTTAAAACAAGTACACATTTTTATTTTTTAAAAATGTTGTCTCTTTTTTTTTCTTTTCACAGCTGGGGGGCTGCAGTCCGATGCTACACGCCGCCACTGGAGTACACCCTCAAAAGACCGCTTCCACTTTTTCTGCTTCACTATCTGAATAGTGAGGAGCTGTAAATTGCTCTACCACACTATAGTACTATCACAAGACAAACATTTTATCATGAGCATCATATCACCTGATAGTTGTAGGTAAGGATACATATTATAAAACATTCAGCAGTATTCAGCACTCTGTGCTATCTGATGGCTAGAGAGAAAAGGTGAGGGGAAACATAGGCAGAAACATCAGAATATAGGCAAATGGGACTGAAATGCACAAACACATTTCTTAATCAAATAAACAACTTAATTCTAGATCGTGTGTTTATGCATTTATTTATTACTTTCTAACTTGGTAAGTAAACGGAGCCAAAAGGCAACTTATAATCTATTTGCAAATAAGATACTTGAAAGTAATAACTAAAAGAGTAGGACTAACTTAAAAGGTAACATCAAACTTTAAAAACATATAACTGGTAGATAAGACCCCCTCCAAAAACTTCACTGTATACAGGCAGTCCTTGAGTTACAGGCATCCAACTTACAGACGACCCATAGATAAGAACAGGCTGCTGCAATGTTGAAAATAACATGAAAATGAATAAAAATCTTTAAGGTTGCTCAAATCTTACTTTAAAATGAAGAATTCCGTTGTATTTTCCTTTTCCCTGTTCATGAAGCTGCTCGTATGTCTTGTTAGAGCAGTTACTTCTACCTTCACGGTGAACAAGACATCTAATTTATATAATTACAAACTGACAGGAGTGGAGTGTGACAGGAAACACCAAAAATGTTCAAATTAATCGATAAAATCACTCTTTATTTACAGTGGTCCAGACAGATAAGCGCT
The DNA here is from genome assembly GCF_019279795.1 of Protopterus annectens. NCBI lineage: Eukaryota > Metazoa > Chordata > Ceratodontiformes > Protopteridae > Protopterus > Protopterus annectens. The sequence goes on along the minus strand of NC_056729.1, from coordinate 493,184,861 downwards.
TTCATTAAGTAGCATCATCAGATCTTGAAAAATCTCTGCCCAACACTAAATCTTTATATATACAAGTTTGAAAATCTTGTACCCAATCAAACCTTAAAATCAATTAACTGCCTTAAAGTAATATTGCTTTTATAACAAATATCTTGACAGTGTCTATACGAAATTATTGTTATATTAATAAAGGTTCTCGTAAGAATTCTCATAAAAAATTTTTTGAATTATTAATTAAAATCATATTACAAAAAATAAAAAATATATATATAATAAAAACATAAACTATAAGAGCTTTCATTTCTACTGCTCTTACGTAAGGTAATGTACTACTCGCTAATTAGATAAATAACTGGTGCAAGATTTTCAAACTTGTATATATAAAGATTTAGTGTTGGGCAGAGACTTTTCAAGATCTGATGATGCTACTTAGCGAAAGCGCTTATCTGTCTGGGCCACTGTGAATAAAGAGTGATTTTATCGATTAATTTGAACATTTTATGAACATTTTTGGTGTTTCCTGTCACACTCAGTTTGTAATTATATATATTTTGAATCCCTGGAGTAGAGTGTATATCGGTTGTGACGGTTAGTCTATCTACAAAGACATCTAATTTGTTAAGAGATTGCTGTGTTGGCGATCTGATTTGTCAAGACTGCAGGCTTGTACAGTACACAATACTGAAGTAGTTACTGTACTGTACAGTAGAATGGGAAAATGGCATTGCAGCTCACTAGGGTCTAGATGACAGTAGGAGGTTTGGCAGAGGTCTGCAAGTTCAGGAAAGAGTGGAAAACAGTCATGGGTAATGCCTGTAGTACAGAAATGTGAAGTGAAAAAAGAGGCAAGTTTAACATATTTTTTGCATGCAATATTCTACTGTACTGTATTGCAGTACAGTGCAATAGAATGTTCCATGTACGTGCTTCGACTTGCATACAAATTTGACTTAAGGACAGACTAAAAAACGGATCTCATCCTTAACCCGGAGACTGCCTATAGTCAGAAAGCAAAGAAAGTTAACTGAAATTAAGCACATACACAACCAAGGGAACAACATTTAATATAGAAAGTTAACTGAAATTAAGCACATACACCACCAAGGGAACAACATTTAATATAGAAAGTTAACTGAAATTAAGCACATACACAACCAAGGGAACAACATTTAATATAGAAAGTTAACTGAAATTAAGCACATACACAACCAAGGGAACAACATTTAATATAGGAAGTTAACTGAAATTAAGCACATACACAACCAAGGAAACAACATTTAATATAGAAAGTTAACTGAAATTAAGCACATACAGAACCAACGAAACAACATTTAATATAGAAAGTTAACTGAAATTAAGCACATACACCACCAAGGGAACAACATTTAATATAGAAAGTTAACTGAAATTAAGCACATACACAACCAAGGGAACAACATTTAATATAGAAAGTTAACTGAAATTAAGCACATACGCAACCAAGGAAAGAACATTTAATATAGAAAGTTAACTGAAATTAAGCACATACGCAACCAAGGAAAGAACATTTAATATAGAAAGTTAACTGATATTAAGCACATACACAACCAAGGAAAGAACATTTAATATAGAAAGTTAACTGAAATTAAGCACATACACAACCAAGGAAAGAACATTTAATATAGAAAGTTAACTGAAATTAAGCACATACACAACCAAGGAAAGAACATTTAATATAGAAAGTTAACTGAAATTAAGCACATACACAACCAAGGAAAGAACATTTAATATAGAAAGTTAACTGAAATTAAGCACATACACAACCAAGGGAACAACATTTAATATAGAAAGTTAACTGAAATTAAATACATACACAACCAAGGGAACAACATTTAATATAGAAAGTTAACTGAAATTAAGCACATACACAACCAAGGGAACAACATTTAATATAGAAAGTTAACTGAAATTAAGCACATACACAACCAAGGAAACAACATTTAATATAGAAAGTAAACTGAAATTAAGCACATACACAACCAAGGAAACAACATTTAATATGGAAAGTTAACTGAAATTAAGCACATACACAACCAAGGGAACAACATTTAATATAGAAAGTTAACTGAAATTAAGTACATACACAACCAAGGAAACAACATTTAATATAGAAAGTTAACTGAAATTAAGCACATACAGAACCAAGGAAACATTTAATATGGAAAGTTAACTGAAATTAAGCACATACAGAACCAAGGGAACAACATTTAATATGGAAAGTTAACTGAAATTAAGCACATACACAACCAAGGGAACAACATTTAATATGGAAAGTTAACTGAAATTAAGCACATACAGAACCAAGGGAACAACATTTAATATAGAAAGTTAACTGAAATTAAGCACATACACAATCAAGGGAACAACATTTAATATAGAAAGTTAACTGAAATTAAGCACATACACAACCAAGGAAACAACATTTAATATAGAAAGTTAACTGAAATTAAGCACATACACAACCAAGGAAACAACATTTAATATAGAAAGTTAACTGAAATTAAGCACATACACAACCAAGGGAACAACATTTAATATAGAAAGTTAACTGAAATTAAGCACATACACAACCAAGGAAACAACATTTAATATGGAAAGTTAACTGAAATTAAGCACATACACAACCAAGGGAACAACATTTAATATAGAAAGTTAACTGAAATTAAGCGCATACACAACCAAGGGAACAGCATTTAATATAGAAAGTTAACTGAAATTAAGCACATACAGAACCAAGGGAACAACATTTAATATAGAAAGTTAACTGAAATTAAGCACATACACAACCAAGGGAACAACATTTAATATAGAAAGTTAACTGAAATTAAGCACATACACAACCAAGGAAACAACATTTAATATAGAAAGTTAACTGAAATTAAGCACATACACAACCAAGGGAACAACATTTAATATAGAAAGTTAACTGAAATTAAGCACATACACAACCAAGGAAACAACATTTAATATAGAAAGTTAACTGAAATTAAGCACATACACAACCAAGGAAACAACATTTAATATAGAAAGTTAACTGAAATTAAGCACATACACAAGCAGGGAACAACATTTAATATAGAAAGTTAACTGAAATTAAGCACATACACAACCAAGGAACAACATTTAATATAGAAAGTTAACTGAAATTAAGCACATACACAACCAAGGAACAACATTTAATATAGAAAGTTAACTGAAATTAAGCACATACACAACCAAGGAAACAACATTTAATATAGAAAGTTAACTGAAATTAAGCACATACACAACCAAGGAAACAACATTTAATATAGAAAGTTAACTGAAATTAAGCACATACACAACCAAGGAAACAACATTTAATATAGAAAGTTAACTGAAATTAAGCACATACACAACCAAGGAAACAACATTTAATATAGAAAGTTAACTGAAATTAAGCACATACACAACCAAGGAAACAACATTTAATATAGAAAGTTAACTGAAATTAAGCACATACACAACCAAGGAAACAACATTTAATATAGAAAGTTAACTGAAATTAAGCACATACACAACCAAGGAAACAACATTTAATATAGAAAGTTAACTGAAATTAAGCACATACACAACCAAGGGAACAACATTTAATATAGAAAGTTAACTGAAATTAAGCGCATACACAACCAAGGGAACAGCATTTAATATAGAAAGTTAACTGAAATTAAGCACATACACAACCAAGGAAACAACATTTAATATAGAAAGTTAACTGAAATTAAGCACATACACAACCAAGGAAACAACATTTAATATAGAAAGTTAACTGAAATTAAGCACATACACAACCAAGGAAACATTTAATATAGAAAGTTAACTGAAACTAAGCACATACACAACCAAGGAAACAACATTTAATATAGAAAGTTAACTGAAATTAAGCACATAAACAACCAAGGAAACAACATTTAATATAGAAAGTTAACTGAAATTAAGCACATACACAACCAAGGAAACATTTAATATAGAAAGTTAACTGAAACTAAGCACATACACAACCAAGGAAACAACATTTAATATAGAAAGTTAACTGAAATTAAGCACATACACAACCAAGGAAACAACATTTAATATAGAAAGTTAACTGAAATTAAGCACATACACAACCAAGGGAACAACATTTAATATAGAAAGTTAACTGAAATTAAGCACATACACAACCAAGGGAACAACATTTAATATAGAAAGTTAACTGAAATTAAGCACATACACAACCAAGGAAACATTTAATATAGAAAGTTAACTGAAACTAAGCACATACACAACCAAGGAAACAACATTTAATATAGAAAGTTAACTGAAATTAAGCACATACACAACCAAGGAAACATTTAATATAGAAAGTTAACTGAAACTAAGCACATACACAACCAAGGAAACAACATTTAATATAGAAAGTTAACTGAAATTAAGCACATACACAACCAAGGAAACAACGTTTAATATAGAAAGTTAACTGAAATTAAGCACATACACAACCAAGGAAACAACGTTTAATATAGAAAGTTAACTGAAATTTAGCAGATACACAACCAAGGAAACAACATTTAATATAGAAAGTTAACTGAAATAGGTTCATAGGTTCATAGGTTCGTACTAGGCTATCTGCCCTAAGGCATTTATAAGCCTAGCCAGAGTGTATGTGGCTTATACCACCCCTTAGGATGAGAATACTACGCCCTTTTAGGGTTTAGTTTACTATGCCTCTGTCTAGTAGTGACACAGAGATGACCCCCGGGGTAAACCTACGATCTCCCAGCCACTCGTCGAGATTTCTCTTGAATAGAGTCCGTGAGGGGCTCTGCCTAACATGGACTGGGATTCTGTTCCAGAGTGTAGGGAGCCTCTTGGTTATGACTCTGTCCCTCCAGCACGTCCTATTTATTTCTGTGTTGAGGTTTAAGTCACTTGTTCTCGTGGCTCTGATGGATTTGGATTTTCTGAGGTGGAGCATGTCCATTAATTCAGGATTGGACATGGCCTTGTACGTCAGGCACAGATCACCTCTGAGTAGGCGGTATGCGACTGAATAGAGCTGGAGTTTTTTCAGTCGGGCAGCATATGACATATGTTTAAGACCCTTTATCCTCTTGGTGAGGAACTTTTGGGGTCTTTCCAACTGCTGCAGGTGTCGGGTGAGATACATCCCAAATGGGGCATTGTACTCAATCATTGGCCTGATAAGAGAAGAGTACAGGGGCACAATGACCTCTCTTGATCTAGATGTGAAATCCTTCATGATAAGGTGGGCAATATAGAAGGTCTTCCTAACCACTTTGGCAATGTGAGTGCCAAATGAGAGGTTACTGTCAACCTGGGTCCCTAGGTCCCTGATTACCTCTTCCGTACTTAATGGATTACCGCATATGTGGTAATTTGTCGGTACCTTGTTTTTCCCAAAGGCTATGACTATACATTTTTTGGCATTCAGCTTAAGGCCATGGCTCTGGCACCAATTATCCATTTCTATGAGGCCTCTCTGAAGGATGTTTGTGTCCGCTGAAGTATCAACAATGGCGCCCAGTTTGCAGTCATCTGCGAACTTTGTCAGCCACAATCCTCCTATGTTTGCCTGTACTTTGGAAAAATAAATGCCGAACAAGAGGGGTCCCAGGACTGAGCCCTGTGGGACACCGCTTGTGACTGGCTTAGAGTCTGACATAGCTCCAGCAACTCTGACCCTGTGGGTTCTGTCCTTGAGCCAGTTTGCAACCCATCTTATGACATATGGGTTTACATTTAAGCTGGTGAGTTTGTCTATGATGCCCGAGTGGGGTATTGTGTCAAAGGCTTTTGCAAGGTCAAGGTAGGCTGTGTGGACTGCCTTACCCTCATCAATGGTCTTTGTGACTGTTTCAAAAAAGTCGACCAAGTTCAAAAGGCAGGATCTGCCCTTGACAAAGCCAAATCGAGTAGGATCCAATGTCTGTAGGCCCCCAATGTCTTTGTTTATGAGTTCCATAATGATCCTCTCCATAGTTTTGCAGACCAGGCTCGTCAAGCTTATGGGGCGGTAATTTCCACGGTCCGTAGAGGCACCGCCTTTGTGAAGTGGGACCACTGTTGCCGTACGCCACTCTTTGGGTACATATCCTGTAGTAAGGCTAAGATTAAACAGCAGCCTTATGTGTGGGTTTAGTTCCTCTTGGAGCTCATGTAGCACACAGCCCGGGACACCATTGATGCTGTGTTTTTAGCTTTAGAGAGGGCGGTTCTCACCTGGGCATCTGAGATGTTAGGGAGGCTACACTCTGCTGGGATAGTTATTTCTCCTTTTGGGGGGGAAGGGGAAGAAAAATTTGCACTGAACCTGTCTGCCAGAATGTTGGCAATGTCAGTGGGTTCAGTGTATTTTGTGTCATTTTGGACTAACTCTGAGCATATCTGGGAGTTTCCACCCAGGTTTCTAACATAGCTAAAGAAGGCCTTGTGATTGTCTTTTGTGTCTTTTGCGATTTTTCTCTCAAAGTTGGCCTTGGATGATTTTATGAGTGATCGTAGTTTTTGCTAGTACTGATCAGAGATGCCTTCCCTTTGAGAAATTTTGCTCTGTCATGTAGTAGGTTATCTCTCCTGTTGTAAAGTTTGCTTAGGGCTGGAGTCAACCAGACTGAGCCTGCCTTTGGGGAATGGGTCTTGGTTTTATTTGGGATTGCATGATCCATGCATTCTTGAAGGTGCCCATAGAAGGCATTTGCAAAGGATTCAGCAGTGTGGGTTGTGGTTTCCACTAGCCCAGGGGCCTTGAAGGATACCACTTCAGTCTTAAGAAGTGTGAAGTTTGCTTTTGAGAAGTTCTTCACTGTGGTCTTTGGGGGCGGGATGTGGATTTCCAGTGAGATTAATTTATGGTCTGATCTTACCAAAGAGGGATATACTTGCGGTGTGGAGCATTTTGTCCCCATGTTTGTGATGATCAGGTCTAGTATATTGTCTCCTCTTGTGGGAATGGTGACTAGTTGTTCCATTGCATTTGAGTTTATGAATTCTAGGAACCTTTGGGCTAGGGTGTTGTGGCTTGAGTAATGTTCCCAGTCTATGTTTGGGTAGTTGAAGTCTCCCAAAATGATGGTATTTGGAGAGACATTCATACTCTCCAGTGTCTTCAGGAAGGCTGTGTGGGGTTCCTGAGTTTGAGAGGGTGGTCTGTAGCATGCTACAAGCTGTAAGGCAGTTTTGCCTATGGTTAGTTGCACCTGGATAGCCTCCGATGCTTCGTGTGTTGCCACTAACCTGGAGGTGTGGGTATCTTTGATGAAAATGGATACTCCCCCTCCTTTTGTGGTTCGGTCCAAGTTTTGGGGCCGGAATGCATGATATGAGGTAAAACCTGATAGTGCTGGGGTGCTCTCAGGAGCCGTGAACCAGGTTTCAGTCACTGCACAGACATCGATGTTCTCCATACTGAGGAGGGCTTCGAGGGCGTGCATCTTGAGGTTTAGACTTCTGGCATTGAGCAACATTACCCTTAGTTTTTTTCCACTTGTGTTTTCTAGGGAGGTAGGTTTGTCATTTGAGCCTTGCCTAAAAAGGCACTATGGGGTGGCAAGAGCCTTGGCCAATATCCGGAAGCCCAGGGTGACAGGTGCACGCCATCCTTGCAGCAGCGTGGCTTGTCAAGCATGTCCTCCCAAGCAGACAGACATTGGATCCCCTTAGAATGACACCAGTAATTAAGCCAATTGTTAAAACTGATCATTTTGTCTTTGTACTGTGGCATCATTCTTGGTAAGGGTAAGATGCTGCTCAGGGTCAGGGTCATACCGGCCTGGGCTACATAATCAGAGAGCTCCTCTATGTCTCTTTTCATGTAGTCCAGGGAGGTACGTCTCAGGTCGTTCACACCAGCATGTACAATGACTTAGTCATATTTGTACTTGCTGTGGAGTGACCTGAGTGCTTGTGTTATGTGGCGGATTCTAGCTCCTGACAGGCAGCTTACTGTGACCTTTTCCTTGTTCAGTCTGGTGAGCAGGACGTCAGTGTGTCTGACTATGGAGTCACCTATTACAAGTGTGTCTTGCATGTTGTTTGGCCTTAAGGGCTGTGACTGTTTAGCACACTGACTTTGTGAACTATGTGTTGCATGTGCTATGTCTTGAGGTGGTGGTTGCTTGGGTGTCTGCTTTGGAGGCCTCTGTTGTTTTGGTAGATTTTTAATCAGTGCCTCTGAGTATGTTTTTGTGTGTTTATGTGTTTGGTTTGCTGTTGTGATAGTTCTATGTGAGACTGGGTTTGTGGTGTGCGTGGTTACCTTCTCCTCCTGACTGGTCTTGCCAGTACTGAATTGAGAGAGCTCAGCCTCCAGTTTGGCTATATAGTTGCATCTCTCGCATATATTTGTATTTGTTGGGAGGAGGAGAGGGTTGTCTGTGTACATGAGGCAATTGTAACATTGCCTCAAGATTCCCAGATTCACCAGCTGAAAAGGAGAGGACGCCAGCAACTGACCCTTCGACATGCTAGAAATAGTGAAAAAGATTGCTGTGTAACTGAGTCAGAAAGCACCTATAGGGAGATGTGTACTCAACAGAATTTAGGTGAATGAAGTACTTTCTTTTGATTAAGAGTGCTTTACCTGTATAAAAATGCTTTAGGAGCAAGTGCTGTGCTTTTCAGACAGAGTATAGGCTGTTTAGATTGCAAGTAGAAACAGTTCTAAGGGAAAAAATGAAGAGCAGACTTGGCGGAGCCAGAAAAAGTTTAACCTTGTTTAACCAAGTTTAACCTTGTTTAACCGGCTGCTATGCGCATCCGTGCAAAAGCCGATGCAAAGGCGGATTTTAAGCAGTGAACTACAAAAGAGCTAGGAATGGTCCCAAACAACCAATTACTACAGCTTCTTGTGCTGAGGTCACTTCCCCCAAGGACAGGTAGGCTGCTCAAGGCTCCCCACTCCCACTGGTGAGCAAAGAAACTTCCTTCTATCCAAGTAAGGTAATGGACAACACAGAAACTACACCACAGCCCAGAATACAGCAATGCCTGTATACTGGTCTAAACTAGTCGAGAAAGGTGGGAAAACAAGGATTATTTTTTTGTTTTTTTTGTAGAAATACACAGAAAATGCAGAGACAGTGATAAATTAGTTACACAGGCTAGCACACTTTAGTGGGCAGCCTCCACAGTTAAATTAAACAAACAAACAAGCAAACTTTCGATTAAATTCGACTAAATGTAACTTTAAGTGCAGATTTAAAATAAATGCAGTAATCAGAAAAAGACAGTTCAGGCTAGTTTAAAGTAAGCAACAGAAGATATTTCCAGTGGAAAAAAAGCAAATATACTTAAATCCAGAAGATAGTCGCTTTTTCGATTTCCTTGCTGCTAGGACCACTCTGTAAACCCACATGGAGCTTGTCTGAGCAGTATAGCCAGAAAAAAATGCCCAGATGCGGATTTTAAGCAGTGAACTACAAAAGAGCTAGGAATGGTCCCAAACAACCAATTACTACAGCTTCTTGTGCTGAGGTCACTTCCCCCAAGGACAGGTAGGCTGCTCAAGGCTCCCCACTCCCACTGGTGAGCAAAGAAACTTCCTTCTATCCAAGTAAGGTAATGGACAACACAGAAACTACACCATAGCCCAGAATACAGCAATGCCTGTATACTGGTCTAAACTAGTCGAGAAAGGCGGGAAAACAAGGATTATTTTTTTGTTTTTTGTTTTTTTGTAGAAATACACAGAAAATGCAGAGACAGTGATAAATTAGTTACACAGGCTAGCACACTTTAGTGGGCAGCCTCCACAGTTAAATTAAACAAACAAACAAGCAAACTTTCGATTAAATTTGACTAAATGTAACTTTAAGTGCAGATTTAAAAATAAATGCAGTAATCAGAAAAAAAACAGTTCAGGCTAGTTTAAAGTAAGCAACAGAAGCTATTTCCAGTGGAAAAAAAGCAAATATACTTAAATCCAGAAGATAGTCGCTGAGTTCCTTGCTGCTAGGACCACTCTGTAAACTCACGTGGAGCTTGTCTGAGCAGTATAGCCAGAAAAAAAATGCCCAGAGGCGGATTTTAAGCAGTGAACTACAAAAGAGCTAGGAATGGTCCCAAACAACCAATTACTACAGCTTCTTGTGCTGAGGTCAATTCCCCCAAGGACAGGTAGGCTGCTCAAGGCTCCCCACTCCCACTGGTGAGCAAAGAAACTTCCTTCTATCCAAGTAAGGCAATGGACAACACAGGAACTACACCACAGCCCAGAATACAGCAATGCCTGTATACTGGTCTAAACTAGTCGAGAAAGGCGGGAAAACAAGGATTATTTTTTTGTTTTTTTTTTTGTAGAAATACACAGAAAATGCAGAGACAGTGATAAATTAGTTACACAGGCTAGCACACTTTAGTGGGCAGCCTCCACAGTTAAATTAAACAAACAAACAAGCAAACTTTCGATTAAATTTGACTAAATGTAACTTTAAGTGCAGATTTAAAAATAAATGCAGTAATCAGAAAAAAACAGTTCAGGCTAGTTTAAAGTAAGCAACAGAAGCTATTTCCAGTGGAAAAAAAGCAAATATACTTAAATCCAGAAGGTAGTCGCTTTTTCGAGTTCCTTGCTGCTAGGACCACTCTGTAAACCCACGTGGAGCTTGTCTGAGCAGTAAGCACATACACAACCAAGGAAACATTTAATATAGAGATCATAGTTCTCACATAAAATTATGCTGAATAGTATATGGCCAATTATAACAGCTTAGATAATAAAGTTTAATATTTTGTCTGAAAGTAGTAGTGCATTTTCTTATAATTAAAGAAAAACTGTACTGCGACTGCAATGTTTAGAGCAGACTAAGAGGTACGCTAAGTATTAAATTCAGTACAAGCAGCATGTCCTGAAATTTAATGCTGAATCATGGATGGCTGCAATGATCTGTAATCATAAATAAAAAGGAAGTTGTAACTAGTGGGGATTAGGTAGAATATTAGGGGGAATGGTGCTGCAGACATCGCCCACTCTGTGAACATTGTAGTTATGACCAGCCTCAACAGATCTGATTACGTATTTTCTGTGAATAATCTGTATGCTTGCAAGTTTTCTAATTAGGTATGGATTTCAGGAGAAGATCATTAAGAAAACTGTAGGCAAAGTTCATTTATAAAGGTCATTTTAAATGGCTTGCATCTGCTAGACAAACCATTATAGAGAGACATCCCTGTTGACTTGCTGCATATTAGAATAGGGTGATTACTGAAAAAAAAACAGAACTGCATTATTTATAGTGAAACAAACTTATACAGTAAATGACTCAACTTTTATTGCATATCTTATTAGTTTCTGCCCATTAGAATAGGATTGGGCTTCATTCCTTGCCAACATTTGCATTGCATACACCAATAAACCCTTATAATAAAGCAATGGTTATTATGCATCTTGTTTGGATGTTGACACACATTGCTAAACTTCATTCACATGCTTTCAATAGTATTATTACACAAAACAATGCAAATGTGGTCAAATAGTTTTTATGTACATTTTCTAGAAAAAAGTACATTACATTCTTAATTTTTAAATAGTAAGATTATGGAGAATGTTTCCAGTGACATAACAGAATAGTTCTTTTTATAAATATTTCTTTATGAGTGTGTGTGTGTGTGTGTGTGTGTGTGTGTGTGTGTGTGTGTGTGTGTGTGTGTGTGTGTGTGTGTGTGTATACAGAGATGTAACTAGCTTTTCTGGTGGTCTATGAAGTTACCTGGTCTGGCGCCTTCTGCTGAGGGGACCAGAAAAAAAGGTTCTTTTGCTACAAATGTAACAAATACCTTTCTATATCCTAAATACCATGCTCATAGTACTGAAGCATATCAGCCATGTCCACTAATGCATGATCGGCATTCCTTTAAGAAAGATAGTAGTGCGCTACCTTATAATCGACATCTTCTGATTGTGAACTCTCTTGTCTTGCACTAGCTATACTGGTTTAATTTCTCCAACTCTTTTGGGTTTCTATTACCATGATGAATGATGGACCCTATTCCCGTAAAAGTACAATTAAAGTTTGTGAAATTAGTTTTGTTTCAATCTTTGATGTTAGCCAAAAATGCTCTTCGCAACACCTGCAATGAGCCCAGGACTGGCTCCTTCTGCAATTCATATGGAGTCTCATGTATCAGTAGCAAATTTAAATATGACTGTAATTTATTTTTTATGAGACTCATCATTGCTTCTACTATTATTGGAACTGCCTGGGTATCCTTCTTCCATATTGCTCTTGTTTCTGCCTGTAAATCCTGGTATTTTATAACTCTGTGTGTCTTTCTCTACACAAGACATTGTAATCACTGGGTGTAGCAGTTTCTATGATCAATACTTTTGACTTCGTTTCATGGACTATTATATACAATAGTTTTCTCCCATATATATATTTTTTTGAACAGTTGGTAATGGGGGATCCCATATTATATAAACTTCATCCTTCTTTATAATGCTTTGTGTCTCATGTCTACAATGCTTCTCAGCTACATCAATATTGTTTGCATAATCCCCAATGCAACAGTCTTTCCACATTATTTTGGCTTTCAGTATACGAGCCTTCTGCCATTAGTGCATCACACTCAGCAACAAGATGCACGTCTGTTTCTAATTCTGTTTTACAGAACCTGCATTTTTCTGTTTCTTCGACGTGTTCAGTGGACTTTGTAAACTAATATGTACGTAGTCCACTATCTCAAGACACCAATATTACCCTTTCATCTTTTGATTTAAATTCACCTCATCTTAACCATTCCTGAATCAGAGCCTGATCAATATGAGGTTGCTTACAGAGTTTTTTTATACTTGCAACTATGTTTATGCCTTTTCCACATTTATTCTCTTCTCATCTGATCCTTGTTATATACTTTCTTTCATTGTTTGGCACATTCAGTTGCTGGCTGATTTTTGTCTATGGTTAAATTTCCATTCCCACTTGACACCGATATGTTTCTGCTAAACTAAGCAGGAAAGTCATGTTAGACTTGATCTACTTATGTTTTAAAATTTTTACCCCAAAATTGTAAGTTAGTACAGGAAGAACAAATTGACTTATAGCATGGATTTTGTTCCTAGACGTCAGGGCTCTTTTCTGTATTAATTGTAATCTTTAAAATTTTCCTTACTGAGTTTTGTTCAGATTTATTTGTGTTTTATTGATGATCCTTCATCAAATTCCTTTATGTCACATTCCGGTCCCAGACTGATATTTTCTTGGTGTGCATCTTTCCTTCTTTAACTGTTGCTTTTGCACATTTATCAAAACCAAATGTTATTCTTATATCATCTGAGAAAGTTTTGACCTCTTCCAGCCGTGCTTTCAGCTCCTCATATGATGAACTACACAGTTTTAAATTATCCACAAAAAGAGGATGAGAAGTCTTTATACTTTGTTATTTTCTGAGAGACAAACTGCAACCATAAACTAATCTGTTAAGCAGACAGCTTAATGGGTTCAGGGTAAGACAAGAGAGCAGTGGTGACAAAGAGTCTTCCTGGAATATACCCCTTTGAAATTTTATCTCTGGGATAATAAATTGTCCTTTATCATGGCTTAGCTGCAAAGTGGTTTGCCACTGTTTCATGGTCACTGTTATGCAATTGTTCAATGTAGTGTGTATCTTATATATCTGTAAGGACTCCTTTACCCATGCAGGTGAGATGCTGTCAAATGCTTTTTAATAATATATCCGTGCCATACTTAGATTCTTCCTCTTTTCACAATTCTCCATTATGAATTCATTTAACAATAAATGATCCTTTGTTCCATATTTTCTTACCCTTTTGTTCTATTGCCATGACTGAGTTTTCTTCTAAATACCTATAACCTCTGTCGGCATTAATTGCAGTATATGGTTTATACATTGTCAGAAGGCAAGTTATTGGTCTGTAGTTTTAGGATAGCTTGCAAGTGAATTCATAGGTTCATTCGTTCATTGATATTTACTAGGCTAACAACCACAAGGGCCTTTTTAAGCCTAGCTATGCATCCCAAATCTCTGACAAGTTCTGATACCCTTGATAAGTGTAAGCATGGGCCTGGGATATGAACCATTTACAGGTTACCTCTTTCCATTAGAGCCATACGTGTCAAACCAGTGGTGAATTTCTGGTTTCCCATCCAATTGTCCAAGTTGCACATGAATTGGGTTAGGGAGGAACTTTGCTTCACATGGATGGGGAGCCTGTTCCATAGACGGGGTACTCTCTGGGATACATACCTATCTATCCAGCAAGTCCTATTTATATCACAGGCAAGGTTTAAGTCTTTAGAACAGGTAATTCTGGTGCTGTTTGTTTTGTGGATATGTTAGAGGTCCATCAGAGTGGGGTCTGACAATGCCCTGTATGCCAGGCATAGATCTCCCCTCAAAAGCATGTATGAGACAGAATACAGGGATAGGGCCTTGAGGCAGTCTGCATAGGACATTTTACTTACGCCCTGTGTTCTTTTAGTGAGGAACCTCTATGGGCGTTCCAATTGTTGGATATACCTGGTTAGGTACATACCAAAAGGGGCATTGTACTCAATGATAAGTCTGATGAATGCTGAATACAGTGGAACAATGACTTTCTTGGACTTAGATGCCATACCTTTGTTTATAAATTGCGCAACACAGAATGATTTCATCACCACTGTAGACACATGATGATCAATGGCTAGACTACTATCTATGTGTGTCCCTAAGTCCCTGACTACTGGGTCATATCTAAGTGGTGTGTTGTCAATATGATAGTTAACAAGGATGGGTGACTTCACAAAGGATACTATTATGCATTTCTTGGCATTTAGTTTTAGCCCATGACTCTGATACCAGTTGTTTGTCTGTGTCAGTCCCTCCTGGACAACATTTGTGTCAGTGCGATTGCGATGCCCCAGCACTGACCTAGTAATCAAGGAGCCTCAATCCTCACCACTGGCAGCAGTGAGGGACATACACACTGGGAGGATGACAAGTACACACACAGCAAAGTGCAATTTCCCTTAAGAGCACACAGAGATCACAGTCAGTCTGGGGCTGGTTTCTCACTCTTTCTCCAGATCCCCATTAAGACTCCCACTGGCACAGCTATAGGGTTGAGATCTCAGCTAAGTGGCCAAGCCAAAACCTCCAGCACTCTTTCTGTCCAACCAGTACTTTGTGCCCCTGCCCATATAGCTAACACACACACACATTGAGATTTGATTTATATACAAACACACACACACACACACACACACACACACACACACACACACACACACACACACACACACACACACACGCACACACACACACCTGGGAAAGGCTGGCAAAGGTTCACTAGCTATGCCCCTTCTGCCTAGACTACAAGTTAGTTCCAGCTGCCACCAGCCAACTCTTTATCAGCTACTCTAAGGCCCTTAACAAAGGGTGTCCAATCCTACTGTGTAACGTTACTAATAATCCAAATGGTAGTCTGACCAAGAGCAAGGCTATTTAGGAGTGGCTTGCACAGTGTCACCAAATAGACATGCAAGTTCTCTAAAAGCTTAAATATGTCTCACAGATATCAGCCAAAAAGGTTTAAATATATTTAATAATAAATAACAAAAGAACAAGACAATACACAGTAAATCAACGCAGTAACTTCAGAGTTCAAAAATCACAGGAAATATTTAAAACAACATTGCAGGACAGTCTCAAATAAATAAAGAAAACATCTAAGCTATACTTTACTATATTCCTGTCTGAATCTCAAAGAGTTACTATACCTAAAAACTTACTTACAGCAAGACAAGTGCAGAACATGGTGATGGGTGGATGTTTCTAGGTCAAAGACCAGGCACAAAATGCACAGTGTCTCTCTGAGAGAGTTCTTAAATTAACTCATTAGACCCATTATAGAGTACAACGCCCCTTTTGGAATGTACCTCACAAGACATCTGCAGCAGCTGGAAAGGCCACAGAAGTACCTCACAAAGAGGATTACTGGCCTCAAATAAATGGCCTACACTGACCTCCTCAAAAAACTCCAGCTTTACTCCGTAGCATATTGCCTACCTCTCTCTCTGATCTCTGCCTAACATATAAAGCTATGTCAAACCTTGAACTGTTGGACATGCTACACCTAAAGAAATCCCATTCCCTCTGAGCTACACATTCTAGGGACCTAAACCTTGTCACCACAGTAAACAGGACATGCTGGAGGGATAGATTCCTGTCCCAGAGACTTCCCATACTCTAGAACAGGCTACCCATCTATGTCAAGCAAAGTTCTTCATTAGCACTCTTCAAGAAAAGTCTTGATGAGTGGGTGGGAAATAGGAAATACACCTCGGGGATCACTTCTGTGTCTCTACTCGACAGTGGCACAGGAAAATAACTTTCTTGGTGGGGTAAGCCAGGGAACTTTGTTGGCTAGGCTTACGTAGGCCCTTGGGCCGATAGCTTAGTACCTAACTATGAACCTATGAACCTATAATATCAAATATTACTGCTGGGTTAGCTTGGATGACATCACTTTTGTCACCTGACTTCAGTTCCCAAGCTAACTCCCCCACCTTTGTCAGAAACTAACAGAATGTTAGTATATCCCTGTGAGTGAAAAATACATATCTCTCAGATGTTTGCAGATACTGGAAGTCGTAAAACAATAAAATGCTTCTACATCTTAAACCTAGTAATTACTTCTCTTTCAGGACAATACAAAAAACTTCTAGTTCTAGACATTGTGTCTGTGACTTCACTGAAACTGAGTGATAACTTTTATAGCACAATTGTAAAACAAATTAATTTCATCTTATATTCTTGAAGTTTTTTCAAGTTAACTCTGTATGTTCTAGTTTCTACTGTTAAAACATATACATTTGCACAGGTATATAGTTTATATACATTTCTGTTCTTTTCCAGTAGGGTACACTGTAGACATATGCTTGAAGCTCAGTATTGTACAAACCATGTTCAACACATACTTCTGTACCAGTAGTTTAATATACACATAACCTAGAACAGTTGTAAGACAAGATTATGCATCGTGTTGATATTCACAGTGACATATGATTATTTACAAAATTGTAGATAGATGGGCTGGCAGCATCTCCTTTTACATTTTTATATAAATAATATTAATATTCACAAATGACATAGAATTATTTACAAAATTCCAGATAGTATTTCCCTGTGTCACAATGAGATTCAATGACAGCTCCTAATTTGCAATCATCTGCAAATTTAGTCACCCAGAGACCACTGACATTGGGCTCGACTTCTGAGAAGTAAATGGCAAAAAGCAGCAGTCCAAGGACTGATCCCCTAAGGGACACAACTTGTGACTGGCCTCTTTGTAGAGGTGGACTCCTCAGTTCTAACTTCCTGGGTCCTATCTGTGAGCCAGTTGGCTATCCACCGGGTGACATACGGGCTTGTACCTAAACTCTTGAACCTCCTTTTAAGAAGGAATATCATTTTTCCTGTTGTTAACAAGGTTAGTGTCTGTTTGAGGTATACATATAAGTAGTTCTTACTCAGGGCTAACTCTTCATGTGAAGATGTTAATACTTTTAGCTAGAAGTTAGGTACTGCATCTGAGCCTGAGGTTTTACAATTTGGATCTTTTCTTAATTTTGTTTCAATTTATCTAGCCATTACTTCATTCTATTTTATATCCTGTACATTTGGACTTCTTACTGTTTCCTTTACTTCTTCCATTCTGTATAGTTATGTTCCACATGATCTTCATAGATATTTCTACAAAATGTGTCTAATTCTCCTTTTTTGGTGATGTTTCCATTCCTTTTGCTTTGTTTCCCAATTATCTATAAAACATTTTGGGTCATCAATGAAATGCTCATTTTGTACTTTTCCTTTATATTTATCTGCATATCTTAAGTCTTTTTTGTCTGTGTTGATATCTTTAGTTTAT